>NW_013666783.1:302053-315407 GCF_000517525.1 Limulus polyphemus
TAAATATGAAATTACCCATAATATTGGTAGGCATCATACAATCAACAGAGTGACGAAATTTATGAAAGTAGGTGTTGGCAGGTTAGTTTAAATAAAATATGGCACAAAGAAATATCTTCTTTTTGTACTTTTACAGCATGGTTAACAAGACAGAGGCCTGGCATGGCCAAAATCAGGTTTAGATACCCACGACGAGCACAGTACAAATCGCTTCTCGTGCAGATATGATCTATCCTTAGAATATTGTTGCTTGCAAAGTTAGTTCGGAAAGAAGAGGCCCGGCATGGCCAGGTGGTTAGGGCGCTCGACTCGCAATCTGAGGGTCGCGGGTTCGAATCCCCGTCACGCCAAACATGCTCGCCCTTTCAGCCGTGGGGGCGTTATAATGTGACGGTCAATCCTACTATTCGTTGGTAAAAGAGTAGCCCAAGAGTTGGCGGTGGGTGGTGATGACTAGCTGCCTTCCCTCTAGTCTTACACTGCTAAATTAGAAACGGCTAATGCAGATAGCCCTCGTGTAGCTTTGCGCGAAATTAAAAAAAACAAAAACAAAACAAACTAGACAGAATAAATACAATATCGCAATATTTGAAATTAACTGGTAACAGTGACGTATTTTAAAGAACATTGAATTTACAATTGAAGGTAAGATTAATGCATGGAAAATAAAGGTTTTATTGAAATGATTTCGAGAGTGAAGATTTAAGAAAAAAAAGTGAAGCCTAAAGAATACTGCACTGGTAGGCTAATATCTTTTCGAGATAACACGTTGAAGAAAAGTCTCAGATGCAGCCTCGTTATCTTGAATTTACGTTCACATTCACTCATGAAGAAAACTACCACGCTTCAACACTAGAATTAGAGCCAAGAAAGAAGACACTTTTTTTCTGTGTTTGTGTGTGTGTGTGTTTTAGCGCAAAGATACACAATGGGTTATCTGCGTTATATTCACCGCGAGAAATCAAAACCCACATTTTAGTGTTGTAAGTCCGTACATTTATCAATGTGTCACAAGAAGACAAAGAGACCAGTCAATATACTGTGTATTGCATTGCCAAAACAGTTGCTTTAGGTGCAATTTGAATTCCAAAAAGAAGTTCCCATGTAACTAAAATGTCGATGCACAAGATGACAAATACAAGCTAACCCTCCTATTTGGCCTTCACCCCTAAACCATGCTGCATATATTAAATTTCAATATTTTTCTTTGCTTTTAACAATGGATATAAACTACATAGAATTTGTGTATTATAGAACTACCTACATAGACCAAGATGTATGTTCTCTAAGTTACATGTTGATTGGTTCATTGAACCAGATACATCACAACCATTACGTTTTCAACGCATAAATGGCTAGACTAGATATATGAATCAACTTTTCTTCATTACCGTACTTCATTAGCACATTTTCCGCCTTGTAGCATGTTAACCAAACTTTATTGTAATTTATCATCGTTATTAAGAAGTTAAAATAAACAATTTACTTCACAGAAGGCAAATTATTTTATTTACTTTGAAATAACATATAGTTATTAAGCAATATCTGATAAGTTATTCAATCTGTGGACACATAAGTCATAAATATAATGAGATCCCGTTGTTTGATAGAATAATAATAATACTGTTTTACAGTTAAGCATACATTCACATTTTTCCTTTTATGAATCTGCTAACACAGAAAGCCGATAAACAAATGTGTGAAAAAAACGAGAAACTGTGAAGTTTATTCATTAGACTAATCTGTTTATTCTATTACGAATTTTCATTCGAATGAGCTACAGCTTTGAGAAACAAATGTGGAGAAGAAAAATATAAAAACAGTGTTTCACCGAACTTCGTATAACGAAGTGAAAAACCTTCTTAGAGTAAACAAAAATAAGGTACAATACAACACATTTAAACTGAATGATATAAAGACAGCTACTAATGACCAAATAAATAAATTTGACTAGTAGTACATTGACGTGTGACTAAAAACCATTGAGGAGGCTTGCTTCTTCACAGAAGAAACATTTTAGGTTCCCAATATTTTGTAACGTTGTTATTTGGTTTAAATCTGAGATAGTTGATTGACTGTTCTTAATTAGCACAAAGCTACACAAAGAACTATCTATGCTCTTCTCACCTCTGGTATCGAAACCCGATTTTTGGTTTTATAAGCCATTCGTCTTACCACTGAGCCACCGCAGGCCATCTGAGACAGAAAAGTATAGAATAGGAGTATAACATCTCACCGATTAAAAAAACAAAAAAACAAACGTGTCAAATGGTTTAACAAAAAAACTTAATATCAGACGTTTCTATTAAAGTATTTGCTAAACTCAAGAATATTGATACTAAAGACTTCCTGGTTTATGTGCGCGTGCTGGTGGTCATGTGGTGATAATGATAATGACCTCGTTTTCTGCTAATGTCTCCGAAAATTCAGTCTTTCGTTCTTATAGCTACTCCAGTCACTAAACAGTAAACTCTGTAGTCATTTGATGGCAATTTCTACAAAACGTGTGCCACTTTCATAGATCAACAGCGATAATTAAAAACAAATGTTGATAAATCGAGAAATATAAACAGGAGTTACATACGTTCAACAAAGTATCAAAAATACTGATGGGTATGAGGAATTATTGGGCAATCTGTTACAAAAATATTGTTTGGAAAATCAACTTTTCTAAATCAAGTGTATGAGGTTTTTGAATTAACTTCTTGTTGTGAATATTAGGGGTGTTCAGAAAACAATACAAAAGTCTCAACTTTGTTATTTATAAACCAACTTTATCAAATTACAACAAACACCAGTGGTATTAAGATGTGTGTTATGAAATAACTTATCAATACAGGACCCGTTAAGTATACAGTATATTTATTTCGTTAGTCTGTAAGAATTCATCATACCATTTCGGTAAACAAAAAAAGAAATGTTTTTACAAGTACAAATCTGTGCATCTACTTTAAAAATATCAGTTGTCTTGAAGCGTTGTCCACACGAATAGTTCTTAAACGGACAAAAGACAAATAACAGACACTAAATGCTTAGTCAGGAATAAAATTCTGAATAATAAAATTCTAATTACCCAAACTTTTCAGTTATAATCGCTAAACGAAGAGCATTTTTATATTACCGGAGACCACTTAGCAATGCAATTATTTTCAGGCTGCATTTCTAGTGTAAGGGAAAGAAAATTGTGTTTCTTTCTGAAATAAAGAAGCATAGCTACGAAATAATTATCCTAGCTAATGAGATAGGTTTTGTTTTACATGAGAGGATATTTAACTAATAAGGCGTCCACTTTACGATTACCTGTTTCTAAACATTGAGCTTATTATTTCACAGTACTATAACTTATCTTCTCAACCCTCTTGTTTTTTAAAGAATATTTGGTTTTGTTTGCTTCAAATATTCGTATAGCTCTACAAAACTAACTGCGCTAGCCCTTGCTAATTTTGAACTGATAGACAAGAGGAAAGGTAGTTAGTCAACAATATCCACCTCAATTTCGTATCACCGTCTATTCCAAACAACATTCATCGAAATAAAAAAAGAAGAGGGAATCCCCATTAGCTGTGGCATTTTTATTTCAACAGCAATCCGGTCATAACTGCATCTATAACATTTACATTTCATGCAAACATCACATCTTCCAACCTTACAGCTGAAACTGAGACAAGGATAAGCATGACTCTGGGACATTCCCCTCGAGTACATTAAAACAGGTCTTGTATAGATAAATTACTTTGAAAAGGACAATGAACTTTCACCAAAATCTGGACACAAACAAGAGGGAGGGTGGATAATTCATTTTCAACTAAAGATCTTTCTGCAGAAAATGAACTGATAAGCACAGAACTTCTATTGTTCGATGATACTAAACGATCTTTGAAAGGCAGTTTTAGCGCTTTTTATTGTTTGCCAGATACTGTGATGACCAAAACCAGCCGTTAATTTCTGTACGAACGACTCCAGATTTTAAGGTTAAGTTAAAGCTCGTCAAATTGCTTTCATCTTATATTGCATTGAATTAAGCCTATGCTCATAGAACAATCCTAGCAGCTAAATATTTATACATAGTAATTTCTTAATCTCTTTGACGGTGGCCTCGATTATTCATTATTGTCGTATTCTGCTTACTTTTAAAATTTAAATTGCATTCTAAAAGTCTTCAGTATAAAAACAAAATCTGATCAATCATAAAAAATGCCTTATGTGGAAAATATTCATTATTTGTAAAATAATTTTATAATTCAAGAGCATAATTCAAAATAACCTCATCTTACAAAACAACCTGACTTCAAGAAATTCAATGAACTTCAGGTTAAAAATACCAATTAAACGCTGTTTCATTCATGTTATTTTGCAGATATTAGTTCTTCAAGATTAAATATATATATACTACCATATCTCAAATATCACAGAAATTACATAATTATTAAGAAAAATTGTTAAAAACGTGTAAAGGTCAAATTGTTGAGTTGCTTTTGTAAATTGAGTTCTGGTAGCTTATGTTATAAGCATTTATGAGTGAAAGCAATGAAGAACACAATATGCCAACTATACTGTATCTATTATATCCATTGCCCGCTTGTCCTAAAAATCCTTGTGTATTCCAAGGGTTTAAGTGCTAGCTACAACAGATATCTTAACCTTTTGATTGGCTTTAATATGCAAACTATAGAGTAATTATGAAGAAAACACTTATGGTGACATAATCTAGTAAAACTATGGGGTAATTATGAAGAAAATACTTAGGATAATATAATCTACTCAAACTATAGGGTATTTACCAAGAAAACACCTAGGGTAACATAATCTAGTAAAAAAGCACATTGCGAATCATAAGTTGTATTTAGCTCTGGGCAAGTGTAAGTCACATTCCTTGAAATTAGAAATGTTTCTATTTCTCTTTTTCAACAATAGGAAGTTGATTATTTGACTAAAATGCACGTCGAGGTGCAGTACATTGTGAGGATAGTGAACACTGTTCAGAACTGATTATGCTTTCAGTACTTTCATTTAAGAACAAGAGGGAATCCTCAATAGCTGCGGCTCTTGAAATTATTTTAGGCAGGATTAGGATAAATTAATCTTTGACACCATATTTTTCCTTTTTATTAGATGTCTTTTTGTGCGCCAGCAATACCAAGTATGGGGCACGCGTATACCCGATTCGATTTTATTACTCATCAGGATCTCCACCAGCCGACCCTCAAATTGAAATTATTTTAGGCAGGATTGGAGTAAATTAATCTATGAAACCTTGGGCATGGTTGATTACATCAGTCTATAGTGTTTGACTTCCTGAGTTCGAAACTGTAATAGATCTCAAATCGTGAATCTAAGTTTCAAATGGACAGCAACTGCCTGTTGTAGAAACCTACAAATGTAGAGGACGACGTTTCGAAAGCCTTCCGCCTTTCTACAACAGGCAGTTGATGTTCATTTGAAACTTAGATTCATTATGAATGCTCTGCATAAACAACATATCAAAGATCTCAAATCGTTCAAGAGATGACGGAGCTATGAGCTAAAAGTTTGCACTTGAAAAACTCAGAATCATTCTATGAGCTGCTATGCCGCGACGAATAAGCTTGAAATGCTGATTGAGAATAATAGAGAACATATTGAGCACCTCCTGTGATAATTTTTGAAACATCTCGTACAATATCCAAACTTTCTTAAATAAAACTTTTGATTTTAAATATACCTCAAGGTATTAAATTATTTAGGTCAAGTATGTTTTAAGTTATAATAATTTTAAATAAGGGGTTTACTTATAATCACTCTGTAATATCGAACTGTAAATCCGAAGACTCTTTTTCTTACGACCTTTACAAGAGTAACCAAAGAGTTGGCTGTTAGTGCTGTTGATTAACTGCTTTTCCTGTGATCTATCAGTTCAAAATTAGTAACAGCTATGCAAAATTCTGAAACAAACAAACTTTAGAATTAATTTATGTTACTATGTTTCTATTTATAACGTCAAAGTTCTTTATTCTGCTTCCTGAAACTATTAAAGGAAACACTTCGCTTTGCTTAAAACATATTCTATGATTATAATTCAAGTAAAATATATCCATGCCAGCTTTATGAAAAGATACAATGTTCGAAACATCAGATGGTCGCGAAGAAAGAATTTTAACATGCAGAATTCACATTGAAATAACATTTTCCTACACAATATGCTTCGCCATTAATATAAGAGCATGTTAAAACTATTTCTCCTCTAAGATGGTGTATTTCGAGATACTTGTTTGTTTGTCGGTTTCAGATATTCACGCAGAGCTACACAAAGTTCACTTGCGCTAGCCATAATTTTTAACTGAAAAACTAGATGGAAATCAACTAGTTAACAGCACAGTGAACAGTGGAAGTTGATCGTTCCTCTTATAACGTAACCACGGCCCCAAAGTTTGGAGCGCAATTTTATGACGAATTCATAGTCTGGCACGCTAACAACCAGATCACGCCTATTTCGAGATGCACCTTTAGTCTTAAACTTCATATAATCAAAGATAATTTTTCTTTAAGTTACGAGAAGATGACTGTTTTGTATATCGGAGAAATATGATTAGGTTAAAAACGAATGAATTATGTAACAAAAACTAAAATTTAAATCTGTCACTCTTTTAACGCACTCACAGTTTAAAGCTCTGTGAGTGAAAAAGAAATTTTGTTGATGAAACTCCACCATAGCATTTTATTGTTTAAGCACTTATTGTTTAAAAAGTAGTTTTACGATCCCTTTTGGAATAATTTAATAATCATTATTTTTTATTATTTTTCATATTTTCACAAGCGTTTTATTTTAAGGTTTATTCTTTTATTCTTCTACAAACAACGATTGACAAAGTACCTGAAAATACAGAGCTTTTGGTCATACACAGTAAACCAAAACGTTTTAGAAACATTCCATTCTTAGTAAAATGTATTCGAGGTTATAAAATTTCTCTTTTAGTACTGATTACGCTGGCCCCATTTTATATTATTTTATACATTTAGAATTGAAAATAAACACTAGCTTCTTTATTTTACTTGAATAGAAAATTTCTAACTGACATCAATATAAATTAATGCAGTTGCTTTTAAATCATCATCATTAGAATTACCTGAAATAATGATCATAAATCAACAATACTTCTTTCAGAGATTGTAGGTCGTACTCATAAGGAATATTCATAGTGTAATGGGCTTTACTTGAAATCTAATGGCACGACTTATACGTTATAACAGAATTATCTAATATTCAAGAAAGCTTTGTGTTCGTAGCAGTAGTTTAATAATAAAAGCTTGGTGAATGCCTACAAGCCGTATCAAGAGGGAAAGCATTGATATTTTAGTACATGTATATGATTACCTTTATATATATCGAAAGAGAACATATGCACCACATTTTTCTTCCTAAGTTTTATTTTGCTTATTAGTTCCCTGTGTAGTAAGAATTTACGATACTTAGATTTAGAATGAACGTGATTTTGAAGGAAAAAAAGTGCTGAAACAAAATAATGAAGATTTTTGCGACATTCAGCTTACCGTATTTGAAATCCACTCCGATAAGCTTGAGAGGCAAAAAATACAACAACAACAACAAAAAAAACAACAAAAAAATCGACATATGTGTGTCTTACTTGATAGGTTTTGTTCAAGTTGTACATCAGTGTAACGTTCAGTTTATTTGCAAACCAAATTACCATTTATTGTGGGTATTATACAATAGTGTGTCACATGGTAGTTAGAAAGAATTTTACACATCTAACTTATGACAGAATCTTTATGGCAATATTTTCAAATGCATTTCATTGTAACAAGAACGAAAATGTAAATTAGTGTATGATGATATATTTCTGAAGCAACTTGAACTTGTAATCCGATTTGCTCTACCGGCCTACGCAGCCCTAAGGAATAAATTACTATGGTTTGGTAGTTATTGTTAGAAAGTTCTACATGAATGCATAAAAAAGTAAAGGGGCACTAAAGAAACTAAAGGGGCACTCAGTAGAGCGCTTACCTCCACCACGCAGTGTTGATCATGTTCGGCTCTCAAATAAATACGAAAATATCTGTATGTCCATCGTTATCAACGGACATGGGCCATTTTTAGCAGGACAATAAGGAATAATGTTCTGCATATGTCCACCAAGTTTCATCAAAATCCGAATATTTTTGACTGAGTTACAAAACAAAAATAGCAAAATCTCACTTCAGCATAAATATTCCTACGTTCTCGCTTTTGAGCTATACTTAGATAGTTTTTCTCTATTGTACCTGTATATTGTGTGTGTGTTTTAGTATTTATAGATGTACTTCTAAAGCATTTCGTGAGTTTCCTTTATCATTTTCTTTACAAACAAATATGATCTTTATCTCCACCACCAAAGGTGAACGGAGGTTATATTTTTACTCCTGTGTGTGTGTGTGTGTGTGTTTACTTGTCAACATGATTTCTCGAATGCATTTGGACTATGCCCCAGAGTAAAAGTGAATAGTTTGAGGAGGATCAGAGTCATGTTGATGTCACAAAAATCTAAAAAATCCCTATCTGTTAACATGGGGAACGATTTTTCACACCAAGAAAATCTACATCTCTACCTAATCACATATAAAACACTTGCTATATTTTTCTTATAAAAATTCAAAGAGTATATATATCCTGTTTGAAAGTTAATGTAACCAATGTTACTTTTTTGTATCATTAGCAGTGTAAGAAATGGTTAGATACTGTAAATTGTTAGTTACGATTTCTTTTCAACCAACGATCATTTAAAAGTAGTTAAACTCACAAGGGGATTATAAGGTTTACATGAATGATGATTGATTTAATGGAATAAAAACATAGAGTATAACTCATCCTGCATAGAAAATGAAATATATATATATATATATACATTGCATTCCAAATATAAAAATAGTTTATAAAGTAAGTATTCAAATATAATTTTAAAACTAGTATTTTTAACTACAAGATAAAACGCAGTTTGACAATAAAACGGATAACGACACTTAAGATAAAAAACATTAATTATAAGAAAAAGGGATTCAGACAAACGTTTCGAAATTTTACATATTCCATCTTCAGTACATAAAGCAAAAGTATAAAGAATTACATCATTCCTAAGTAAATAACTAAAATACACTGATACATTAACAATGATTTAATGAAAAATAAAACACATAGAAAGTAGACATAACAACAAAAATACTGTACATATTAAATGAAGACTGCATGTTATTCAGAGTTGGAGAATACTGTTTGATGTGGAGGGTTTCTTCAATCGGTAATTGCAGGTAAGTGTTGACGTTGCAAAGGATATTAAAATTTGATAGGTTATTTTTATGTCCTGTTTCTTCACTATGTTGGCGTATAGAGGAAGCACAGGCTACTCACGTTTTTGGTGTTTTCATGGAAATTCCCATATGTTCATTGGCTCTAACTAGTACATGACATTTGGTTTTGCCAATATAGGAGGCCTTACAGTCTCCACACATGTAATGGTATGCAAGCCATGAACAAAGAGAAATTGGGAGTTGTTCTTTTGTACATAGAAAGTACTGTATGCATGATGTAGATTTAAAAACTAATCTGAATTCAACTTGGGGGTAGCAATGATCAATTATACGTATTTGACTTTTTAAGGCTAAGCTTCCAATGTATGGAAGACACGAGTATATAATGAGTTTGGGCACGGTTGGTAGTTTAAGTGGGTTTGTAAGTTTCTTAGTTAAAAAGGTATTGGTAATTTTTCTAGTAAAGGTTGTGGGTAATCATTATGTTTTAGAATATCCTCTATGAACGAAACTGTTGAGTGATAATTAAGATACGTAGAACACAGGTTACAAGTTCTATTTTGAGTGATAATTAACGTAGAACACAGGTTACAAGTTCTGTTTAACAAGCGTGTTATAAGATTTCTCTATACGCCAACATAGTGAAGAAACAGAACACGAACTTAACCTATCAAATTTTAATATCCTTTGCAACGTCAACACTGACCTGCAATTACCGATTGAAGAAACCCTCCACATCAAACAGTATTTTACAACCCTGAATAACATGAAGTCTTCATTTAAATTGCACGTTCTGTAATATGTACAGTATGTTTGTTGATACTCGTCTACTTCCTATGTGTTTTAGTTTAATTAAATTATTGTTAATGTAGCAATGCATTTTAGTTATTTACTTAGGAATGATGTAATTCTTTATGTTTTTGCTTTAGATACTTAAAATGGAATATGTACAATTCCGAAACGTTTATCTGTCTTTCTTTCTGTTAGGAATGGACAATGTTGCTCATCGTAGGTATCGTTATCCTTTTTCTAGTCAAACTCTTCATTTTCCTTCGAAAACATCTATTTCTAATGTTAATATAAAATGTGGCACAGAAAACAGTGTATCAGGACAATTACATTCTGGTTAACTGTCGTGACTGAACAATGATTTACTAAAATTCACCTTAGTAAAATTTTCACTTGTTTTTCTTTGTTTTAGATTGCAATGAAAATTCAGAATGAATGTTCTTTAATGTTTTTTTTTATCTCTTATCATTAGATATACGCATACACAAACATAAGGGAAAAGTTCTTATAACAATTTAATCTTGGTAATTAAATGCTATTGGATACTAATAACCGTGTCTCATGTTAAATGCTTTTGTTTTTTTATTTTGTGCAGAACAATAAGGCCATTTATGCTCCTGTGATAGCGTAAAAACACATTACGATTGTATTTAAAGACAAAACGGCAGTATCTTGCTTAGATTTACCAAAATATAAATCATAAATTATGCTAAGAACCTAAGAAGACTTCATTAATGAAATGCTCTCAGTTATTTGGGTGGTTTTAAGCCGACTACGGCTAATTTAATCCATAAATTCCAGTGATTAAGAACATTTCATCATGTCTGTTTAGCCTTACTAGCTTGCTAATATTAGTGATACAGATTAGCTTAGTATGGTTAGTATTCTTAAAAAAAATTCAAAGGAATAGAACTAACAGTTATTTTCTACTTGGCTTTTATTAAAAGGAAATTTAAGGTTCTAGACATTACGTAAATTCGATCTTTTTACTGAAATTTTAATATGATAAGAAATATTTGCGGCCTGGTATGGTATAGTGGTAAGGGCGCTTGACTCGCAATTCTTCGTTACTGTTCCAATCTAATTAATCTTCATTGTTAGTTATATAATGTTTTATATTACTTCACTTTTTAAACACAGACTTCGTTGACTAGCCTTCCCATTTCCTCTGCTACTATGAGGATTGTTTGTATCTCCTTTATCCTGACTTTGTTTTGAGAAAGCAGCTTGAAAAAAACAAACAAATGAAAGTAATAATACTAAAAGCTTCCGAATACAACCTAGAATTTCAAGCATTTCGACGGATCGATTACTTTCATGTCCAATTCTCTCATCTTCTTTGTGTGTATTTGTTTCTTACGTCCTATCATGTTAGGCTTAGGGATTAGCATTTGAAGAGTTTTCTACAATACAACTTTCTTACGTTTGATATATGGTAACTCTACTACTTAAGTCTAAAAATACATGTAAAATAAATGATAATGAATAAGTGTAATTTAAAACTTTATGGTAACGGATAAAGTAAATCTCAATCTAAAGAAATTATCCAGTAATACTTTAATATCTTGCTATATTATAATATTTTACACTTATTTATCTGATAATAGTTAAATGCTATTTTAGAGACATCTGAATAAAAATCTATATTGGATATTAAGCTATTATTAATCTCTCTCTCTCTCTATATATATATATATAAGTATGTTCGTATCATTATAAAAAAAATATTACAATAGATATACCTTCGTTTTCTCACAAATTTGGGTATGAAGTGCTGATAATATCAATTATTATGCCTGAAATGTGATCGTATAATAATAGTTTGTACTTAAACTGCTAATGTAAGACTTATAGTATTGTTAGTTTGTTTGTTAATAAACACAAAGTTACACATTGGGCTACATGTATTGTGCTCACCATCGGTATCTAAACTCGGTTTTAGCGTTATAAGTCTTCAGACTCATCGCTGAGCTACTTTGTAACAGTACATTTTTTACAAGCCACTTTAATCTTTGCATAATGATTTATTCATCACTATTTTTAAATAAGATCATCCCATATCAAATCTTTCAAAATGTAATATTTGTATTTTGCTAAAGTATTGTGCAAAATTTAATGCGGTTAAAAAAAAATCAAAGAAAAAACCTACTCTCGTATTGTTCTAGCTTCTTTTTTGTGTTTGTACTGCAATGTGTATAATAGAATATTTTATTAGATCATAAGCTCTAGGGTTTGAGGCTATACCTGAGCTTAATTTAGTTATCACACCAATATTTAAACATCGTTTCAAAACCCCCTCTTTCATGTGCATATAAAATGCAAAACTACACAATGGTTTATCTGCGCTCTGTCCACCGCAAAAAATCGAACCCCGGATATTAGCGTTATAAGTCCGTAAACTTACCCCGCGGACACAACTGAGGACAAACTACAATAAAAACTTCCTTCAATCGCTTGTGAAATTGAATTGAAATATATGTCTTATGAAATAATTCAAATAAAACAACCAGATTAAAAAATGAATCTATGCATACAAGAACTAAAGCTGAGGCCAAAAATATAGCAGAAACATTAAAATATGTTGTGATTGGGCAGATATCTTCAGAAATATGAGATAGTCGCGGTTATGGGAACACGTTGTCTGTTTCTCAGTTTTAAACTTTGTTTCTTATTCTATTGATGTTGGGAAATCTTATTGTACTAGTTCTATTTTTTTTTCTTTTGATGCTAAAATTTTAACCACAGATCTGTTATTTATATAAAAAATGTTAAATATTTTGGTATTAAAGAGACATTAATGTAAATGTGTTTGCCGACATAAAGTATGATGCAGATTATGATAAATGATAATTGCTAAAAAAAGCTATGATTTCAGTTAATTAACTCCAATTCTTATTAATGTGCAAATTTATAATTTTTTTATGTATCAATTCATTTCGAAGTTGTCATATATTCTAACTCTCTGATCAGTTGTTTCACTCGGGAAGACTAACGATTACGGCTGGTAACACAGCAGTTACACTACAGGCGGAACATATAAATAATTTCAACTTAGCATAATGTCACATTCATCACTTTTCAATGCAGCTTAAATTTTTCTTTAAATAAAACTTCACAAATAGAAATAAGAGCCTTGGTTTTACAATCTTAGATTTCATTTTGCATCTTCAAACGAATGCATGTGGTATACATAAACAGAGAAAGATATATGATTTTAATATTTCTATACCTTACATTATATCAGTTTATTTCCCAGATATAACCAAAATTCAAGCCAACACTCTAA
>NW_013666784.1:0-8491 GCF_000517525.1 Limulus polyphemus
TAATACTTCTGACTGCAGTTCAATTACTCACTATCTTCACACACACATTACATTACATTATTTTTCCGTCACGCTGTCACCCTCTTTTATATACCAGACTACCCTATATCTAGTAAATACTAGAGCATTCGCCAAGGTACGGGATAGTTCTAGAAACGTGGCGTCACACTAGTCATGTGACTCGCTGACGCAACAAAACCTTTTACGTGAGCTCACAGTCCTTCACCTGCATTATTTTAAACTAGAATACTATATATTCTTGAAACACAGGGTGGTCTTCAATTTTCTTCTGCTTTGTTGAGCACCTTATCAGCTGGAAGTTAAATGAACAAACTCTTGGTTAATATTATAAAATGCTATTAAGCTAAACTACTGGAATGGATAATTTAATCCAGACTTTAGCATTTTCTCAATTTAACACAAGATCGATCATTAATCTGTAAAACCAAATACAAACATCCCAAATAATTGTGAAAATAGGTTATTAGATTATTGATATATTTAAAATAGTGCAAGCTTATTAATTATTATTTTTTATCTGCTCAAGATTCTTCGTAATCATGTGATGGTTCGTGTGGGAGGAGGTTGGGATACCTTAGAGCATTACCTCGACAAGCACGACCCCTGTCGCTGTAAATCAGGTAAAGCTTAATTAGCAATCCTATTTGTTCTTCTTGGGACCGTTCTGTTTTAATTATATGACGAACCGATAACAAAATATAGAATAAGATATACCTCTATGTATTAAAATTATCTTTATATTGTTTTTAACACGCTGCGTGGCTGTATGTGATGCGACAGTAGCTTTGGTTGTTGTACGGCTATTGTTAAATAAATGAGCAGATTGTATTAACATCAAACTTCAACAACCTGTTTGAAAAACCTAATTAACAAAAACCTCATGCTTTAAGGATATTGTATATGTGTACATATACATGTATGTGTATTTTAGTAAAATAAAAATAAATTAAACATCTCTAAAAAGAATCGAAATTCCTCTTTAATTTAACGAATACTTTTTATAAAACGATTCGTAAATCATAATTTAGGCCCCAAACATCTCTTAATTTGATTAAAAACAATTGAGTCTCACATGCCTCATGAATGCCGTAATACAACTTTTCAAATCCGAATGTATCCAACATAGTTCAAGATATCTAGGCTGTATTTCCTAATTTAAAGTGACTTTAATTTAAACAGTTTTTTTTCAAGCATGCTAAGAGCATATTTCAAACACATATGCAGTGAAATTTCACGACTTTCGCGGGTGAAGGTTAACAGCTGTTAGATAAGTTAATGCATTATTTGTGTGCTTGGTTGTACGACATGTGTGTAGAGAAATAAACAACATATACGTGTTGATTGTGCAATATGTGTATGTGTGATTATTTAACATTGGTGCGTGAATATGCAACATGTGTGAAAGTGTATTATACAAAATACGGGAGTCATTTGGATCATTATACATGTATGGTGGGGAATTATTCAAAATTTGTCTCTGATTATAATACACGGTATATGAGGATAATACAACACACCAAGATGGAGATTATACAACATAATTTACGTTGTAGGGGGTGGCAACTTTGAGAGCTCCATGAGTTGGCCACGCTTTACATTACCTTGGTACAAATAGTATTTAGAAAAAAAAATGTCACTCATGCAGATCAGTTATGATCTCTACTATTAATTTATTGCAGGACACAGGTTTTCGACTTCAGCGAAATTGACCATTTCCCCTGGAAAGAACTCTCCTTACATGCAAGTTACTTACAGCCGGTTAGTATAGTTGAACTTTTTTATATAGTGTACTATAAACGTTGATTTTAGATGTTTGTCTGAAATAAAACTGTATTCAGGATTAAAGCAATGAAACAAAACCTGCATGATTAAATTCACACTAACCAAACCTAAATCCCTGACACATAACTCGTCGCCCCCCCTATTGGCACAGCGGCATGTCTGCGGGCTTACAACGCTAGAAACCGGGTTTCGATACCCGTGGTGAGCAGAGCAAAGATAGCCCATTGTTTAGCTTTGCCCTTAACTTCAAACAAACAAACAAGAATCATCACGAATTTCTAAAAAATATCTGTGGTGTTACCAGTAAGTCATTGCATCAAAGAACCATATTCTTTGTAAACAGGTCAGGCGTGGCCTACTGGTTACATGCTCATACTGTGAATCCGAATCCAATCCACTATTTTGTCAGATAATCAGCTCAAAATGAGAATGGCTGTACGCTGTTAGCTTCGCACTAAAAAATTAGAAAACAAAAATTCTTTGTCAACAACACAATAATTATTCCAAGCAGAGTTATAGCTACGCAGACATTGTATTTCATTTTACCTTAAAAATGTGTTATAGAATATTTATTTCCTTTGTTGTTTTCAAGTAAAATTTGATGAAAAGAAACATTCTAAACGGTCTTAATGATGCAGGTATAATCTAAATGTACGATCTATCTACAAGAAGTTAAGACGTTTCTAGTTAATTTTTTTTACTGAGCAGTCAAGCATCAGTTTGTTTCGTTTTGGTTTGCAGCCATCAGTGTAATTCTCAATAAATTTGTCTTATTTATTTAGACCTACCGAGCCAAACATTCCTGGATCCAAACCACAAAGCCCTCCCTCGTCTCCACAGACACGCCGCCGAATGACGAACACGGCAGTTCCTCGCTTTGATCACAAGGATACGAGTGACTCGCTCAAACATTCTTCAAAATATTCTTACCTCGACAACGATTCGTCGTCTTGCAGTTGCGTTGAAGACATGAGTAAACTATGTGGACGCTTCAAACCGACTCAGGTGAACAATGCGGAACACCTCGAGGTCGAAAGAGAGAAAAAGTGGGCCCCATGTAAGGTAACGAAAATGGGGAAGAATGGAGAAGAGCCTAAATCTGACGGTAGTCTAGCAAATGGACATGACTCTCTACCTTTAGAGACTGAATACTCAATGAGAAGAATGAGTGCTCCTCAAGAATCTCGAAACTCAAAGTGTAGCAAGATTTCAGCTCCTCGACCAGGTGGAAAAACCATATTCCTAAACACTTCTAACCATTATCTGAAAACAATAGATACAAAGGAGAACTCCGAGAACATGTACCCTAGCAGGATCATCAACAAACAATGTGTCCCTCCACTAAGTAATAATGGTACAGAGCTTGACAATAACAAAGGAAGAAGGTATTCTGACTCTTTCAGTTCTCCACTTGATGTTACAAAAAGTCGGCCTCACAAAAATGGATCCACAGAGGATGGGTTCTTTTTAACCAGAAACAGTCTAGGTAGACATTCTTATAGAGCCCCGAGGACTCCCAATGTTGAAGCTAAAATTGGTCCTGGCTACAAAACGTGGTCATTTCGTCAGCGTTCTCCTAGAGTTCCCCTTAGTACAGATATTTTTCAACATACACCACAAAGGTCTCAATCACCTGTAAAACCCCAAGTCCCAAGAGCAAGAAGCATTGACTTTACTACTAGGCATAACCCACAGAAGCAGACAGCTAGTAAAAAAACCCTACTGCCTACAGATAAAATGCAAAAACTCCTGAAGGACGTCAACTTTGATACAGACCACGACTTCCTGGCTGAAATGGAAAAATTCATTGAAAGTTATAAGGCAAAAGTAGAAAAAAAGTTGAATGAAGAACAAGCGTCGAATCTTTCTTCTAATTTGAATAAAAAATCAACACATTCTAACGAACCAGATCTTCCTGATGAAGAACATTCTAGCCAAAGAACTTGTTTTCAACAAGCTATGCCCCCCAAGGCAAGATCTCAGAGTACTGG
Source organism: Limulus polyphemus (assembly GCF_000517525.1). NCBI lineage: Eukaryota > Metazoa > Arthropoda > Merostomata > Xiphosura > Limulidae > Limulus > Limulus polyphemus. Next base: position 3,795 of record NW_013666784.1, read on the forward strand.
TTCTTCTAAAATCCCAATGTCCATCAGATACTATAAACGAGAGTGGTAACTTTGGGTGTTTTGTTCTGAAGAGGTGTTAAAACGGAGTACTGAGTACAAATTACTGTCTCTGACAGTCACTCTTCTGTTCAAAGTTTCTATGCTATAAAAACACCTTTTCAAAATATATTGTCATCAATAGATATATAATAAAAACTGTTTACTATTCAGGTAGAAGCGAAATGCTATTGTTTAATTAGATCATGCTGGACAAAATGACGGGTATTGTATATTGTGACTTTTACCATAGCAGAAATTCTCAGATTACAGCTGCAGCTATGGTGTGTATTGGACAGGAGTCAACTTAATAGTAAATTTACAAACAACGATCTGTAAGCATGATGAATTGGTTTTATTTTAGAGAACTTGTTACATGCTTGGACGGAAAATTGGTTTGTCGTATTCATTGTTTGTCAATTTACTATTATACTAGCATAAAGTGCTTCCGTGAACAAGGAGTCAACTTGTTATGATTATATTTCACATCAAATTAAACTGTTTGCAGAACAAATAATAAATGAAAACCACGAAAAAAATCATTGTCTTGCTTATGGAATAAACGTAGCTTGTAGTAAAAATAGAACTTATACTTGAGGATAATCTAAGCAATAAGAATAAGATCTACGATGTTATTTTCCCATGTTTGTTTGTAAACCTAGAGAGAGAGAGTTTGTAAACTCTGCTCTCCAGTGAGACACTTTTTCGGCAACTAAGACTGGTATCCTATTAGTAAAAATATGCGAAGGAACTAATTAACATAAAATAATTAACAAATTTACATATGATGATTTTATCTACTATAACACTACTGAAGGAGAAGAACAGAAATTTTGAAATCTATATAATAGTTTTGTAAGTTGAACTGTCGGATTATTTCGGTCCTTTTGCTTCGTTAACTATGACTTAAAAATTCTACATTTGTAAACATTTGTTGTATTTTATTATTACTCTTTTTTTAAGATACAGTAGACCATATTTTGCTTAAAAACAAATAATTTAAAAATAATTTTCATACCACTTTATAGGAGACATCACTATCTGAGTTTACATATTGAACCTTAGGCTCCTTAATTTCTACCTGTAACACATTCTTATTCCTAAAAGATATGGCGTCATTATTTTAGCCTACAAGTTCAATACAAAAGCAAGACTTGTTAATCGTCACAAATCTTACCTTTATATCAAGAAGTTGCTATGATAACGTTAATTGAACATGCAGGAGGGACTTTTTAATGTTCACAGTCACCATGTTCAAATTGGGGTGGGGTGGGATATCAAGTCTTCATTAGTTTAAGATACGTGTTAAATGTACAAATGAGCTTTTTTTCATTTTCGTGGTGAATGGGGCCACCTTCTCTGAAATCAGGGGTTGAAAATTGAAAAAGATATATTGATTTGTTAATCTTGAGATCTGTCTTTTAGTAATGTCCAAATTTACCAAAAAAATCAAGAAAAAAATGTCTTAATTAACCCATATGGAAGATTTATCTTCCAGTGAGACAGAACCACTGATTTATTGCAGGCCTTGTTCCAGTTTCTCTCCCTTGGGGGTTGGGGTGGTATTGGAACTTTTGTTGATTTAGAAAATATCATTCGATGTTGTTGTTGTTTTGAAATTAATAATAAAATATTTTTAAATCGCTTGAGAGAATAAACTTAGGTAGACCAGAATGAAATTTAGGACTGTATGGCCCACCCCAGCAACCCCCTAGCGCCGACCTTGGTCTGTTATGTTATGAAGTAATTTTTACATTTTTCGCTAAAGTTTGATGTTCTTCCTTCAGGTAAAATGCGTTTGTTCTATTATTACGGCAAGATAATCGGAACTGAGATGTAATGTTAGAATACACCTGTTTCACTGTTACTGTAGGCCAATCGGAATGGATATGTAATGCTAGAATACGCCCATTTCATTATTATACTTAAATGGGTTGAGAGATAACGTTAGAACACGCACATTTCATTATTATACTTATATGGGTTGAGAGGTAACGTTAGAACACGCCCATTTCATTATTATACTTATATGGGTTGAGAGATAACGTTAGAATACGCCCATTTCATTATTATACTTATATAGGTTGAGAGGTAACGTTAGAACACGCCCATTTCATTATTATACTTATATGGGTTGAGAGATAACGTTAGAATACGCCAATTTGATTATTATATTTGGATGGGTTGAGATGTAATGTTAGAATAACCCTCTTTCATTATTATTTAAGATAATCGGACATAAGAAGTAACGGTTAAATGTTAACGTCATCGTGTGTAAGAACATTTCTGTAACACAAAGTTTCACAAATGTTACAGCAGCAGTGCAGAAACAAATCAGGCTTTTTTTTATTCTTTTGTTTTTACTTCTCTCTAAACATTTGAGATAGAAACTTGGCTAGAAGTAAAATAATTCCTTACGATAACTTTAGTGTGCTTAATTATGCAGATAAATAATGCTCGAACAAGCAAAATTTATATGTGATATCTAAATACCAACTATAATATCCGCTAATGATTTCGAACAACTAAAAGAGTGAGATCTATCTGGTCGAAACATGACAGATACCCAGATAACAGATACCCAGATTACAGATACCCAAATAACCAGGTAACAGATACACAGATACTCAATCAGCAGAAAGACTACACATGTTTAATTTTTTGTTTTTTCTAATTTCCATGAAAACAAAACAAAAGTACATAGATTTAATGAGTAGACTTCTATCTTTTAATACCACTACGTATTTTACTATCCAAACGATGGCCTGAAACTCTTATTCAGTCCCAAAGTTTTATGTATCTAACACTTTCCATTTTGTGTATTTTTAATGTTTCTACAAAATAATCTCGAGAATTTAAAACCCACGTGCATGCTGTTTTTATTCCTCTGGTACATAAATAATTGAGCAGAAAACCAAGCTTCTTGTTTTATATCAAGTTCAGAATTATTTTAGGGTATTAATACTTGTACGACATTCAGTAGCGTACATGAATATACTAATGTTTGAAACTGTTCTGTAAATTATGTAGTAGTAGTAGCAGTACAAAGTAAGTTGCTGAATATTATGACGACTTGTTAAAGTATTCTTTGTAAGCAGGAATAAATCAACTTAATATGATGTATCGAATTCAGGGTATCATTCACGTTTTCATCAACGCTCATGTGAAGTTCTGTGATTCATTTTTTGAAGGTAATATTCGTTATTACTTTAAAATATTGTTCGTTTAAGGCTGGTATCGAATTGATACCTTTAATGTCATACGATTAAGAATGAAAAGGCATATCTTTGTGTTCTTTGTTGCTGATTACTTGGATGGTGTTAAATGGCTTATCTATGCTCTGCTCACCATGGGTATCGAAACCCGATTTTTAGCGTCGTAAACTTGCAGACTTACCACCGAGCCAATGGGGCACTTTGGGTTCTCACAGATGTGTTAATGTCATGTCTCCAAACTGTAATTAGGTTAGACGAGTAACAAAAAAAAGTAAAGTTTAATACAATTTGCAAGATACGAGTGTGAAAGTTTTAGATGTTGAACAGAGAGTTTGAAATGTATTGGTTATATTACTTTGCTCTGTCTTGAATTGCTTCGAAAGTGAATATATATATATATATATATAAGTAATAACAAAAACATTTTGTAAATGTAAAATGATGTTGGGATGACAGTGCCAAAAAGAATGCAAACAAGAATATAGGGATGATAAGCTATATGTAATTCATCCCCACTAGGACTTTCAATATTAAAATTTAATGTTACACTGTAAAATGCACACTTGACTTTAATATTACTACAGTTGGAAGTTGTATATTCCTGACTGTTGTTATGCAGTTTGTTTATCATAATATCATGGTCATGTCAGGGTAGGCATCAATATATTGTAACTAAGAGTTAGGACTTACATACAAGGAAAACCGTGTTGAGTCAGAACATGTCTTGATTATTACAGACTATAACAGACTCTCGCTACGGCGTCGGTCGAATTGACTTATTTTGTGACTTTTTTTCCCCTGACTGAAAGTTATTGTATTCTATGAATTTGTGTAATAAAATTACATATATATATTATGTGTATTGATTTTTTTTACTCCTCCACTTCATTCATAATATAGGGGTTGGCTCCCTAATAACACCGATTGTATAATGTGCAAAGCAATGAGTATTCTACACGTTACAGTCATCTAATGTTCATCTATTAGTGGCAGGTAATCCCTTAAGCTTTTTAGAGGAACATCAGATTTCTGTGAGAAAGCTAAGTTCAAAGGATAATGATAACATCGTTTACACTAGAATTATGATTTTTTAAAAATTAATACTAGTCATTACGACTAAGAGATGACATTGTGCACTGCTCAGAAACACATAGAGTGGACTTAGGTTTCAACTAATGTTAGTGATAAAGTAGTGGTAGAGTTATCTTGACTGAAACATGAAGAAAACAGATGAATAATTTGGTCACTTTCTGGCTTGGTATCTTAGCGATAGTTTGTTCCCTGTTTTTGGGGCTTCTTGGGTAGAGAAACAAATGAAAGTGAGTGCTTCCTCCTCTCAGTGGCTTAGCGGTAAGTTTTAGAGCTTATAACACTAAAAATCGAGTCCGAGCGCAGATAACCCATTGCATAGCTTCAAAAAACAAGAATGTGTTTATTGTTTTGTTT
>NW_013666784.1:9368-22089 GCF_000517525.1 Limulus polyphemus
TCGAGCGCCCTAACCACCTGGCCATGCCGGGCCAACAAGAATGTGAGTGATACACTACTGTAACCAGGAAATAATTGTGTCACCTCACTTAATCTTCAGTTTCTCATCTTAACTGCGTATATCATGTACTCGAATGATATGGTAATATTTCTGTGAAATATAAACTGATAACTTTTGTAAACACCATAAGTTTTGTTATTTTGTCTGTGTTTGTGTTCATTTTTTGTTGCACTAAATAATTTATGTATAATTTGTGCTTTGGTGAAAATATTTCTTGGTACTTAGCTGTACTTAGCTGTTGTTTTCTTATATTAACCTTCAACTCTGTTTAGTGTTTTTCTTTCACAAAAGAGTGTTATCAGTATAATTTATCTCGATTTATGTTTCTTTTTAACTACTGCTTCTTTCAGATTGGATAATAAATCAGCATATATTAACTCTAATCAGCCTTTCTTATGGGTCTTAAGGAAGGTGAAAGCTGGTTAATCAAAAAGCAGAGCATCTTTCGTCTCATTCAGATAGATCTTACTGTCATGCCAATAAAACCTCTAATCAGTAGATTTTATCTTGAGCAATGACCATATACAACCTTTAACTTGTAGATTACACTTTAATTAAGGTTCACATAAAGTGTATGACCAATAGATCTTACTGTGTGTAATGTCTATATACAATATCTGACCAGTAGATCTAACTGAGCATAACGTCCATATAGAACATGTAACCAGTAGAGCTTATCGTGTCATATTCATATACAATCTCTACTAGTAGATCTTACTGTGTATAATGTCCATATACAATCTCTGACTAGTATATGTTACTGTGTGTAATGTACATATACAACCTCTAACCAGTAAATTTTACCGTGTCATATCTATATATAATCTCTGACCAGTTGATCTAACTGTGCATTACGTCCATATACAGTCTCTGACAAGTAGACCTAACTGTGCATAACGTCCATATAAAACCTCTGAGCAGTAGACCTTACTGTGTGTAATGCCTTGATATAATATCTGATCAACATTTCTTACTGTGTGTTATGTCTACATGTAGTTTTTGACCAGCAGCTCTTAGTGTAATATTTATATACATAGAGCGTTTGACCATGCAACTTTTACTGTGTATAATGTCCTGATATAGTATCTGCCAGAAACTCTTACTTGTCGTGATATATTCTCTGATCATCAGCTGTTAATGTGTGTAATGTTCCTGCATATATATTGCTATGTGTCCCCATACAGCTACCTGTCAACTAATAACTTCGCCATTAGTTGTCTCCTAACATAAGGAACCCAAAATGTGAACAGTAAGTCTACATATTTATATGTGTGTGTCTAGTAGTTGTTCTTTTCTCAACGAACAAATAAGACGGTGGTATGGTGTATGTTTGTAATTTTAGTAAGGATAATAAAGTCAATATTACTAGAAAATTAAACTTTATGGGGAGGAGTACTTTCATTTCTGTTAATGTTTTTCATATTAGAACCGTCATACTATTTTATATTACTTTTACATTATAACGTACTACGAATTTAGTTTGCATTTATCCAGCTTAATCATAAAGCCGGGAGTAATTCTTCTACTTTTTTTTTTTTTTTGCTATTGCTCCAATTCACAACATAGATCTTCATCCAATAGATTCTTTTAAATTTTGAAAGCAGTGAAAGACTAGAGGAAAGGCAGCTAGTCATCACCACCTACCACCAACTCTTTGGCTACTCTTTAACCAACGAATAGTGGGATCAATCGTCACATTATAATGCCCCACAGTTGAAATGGCGAGCATGTTTGGTGGGGCGAGAATTCGAGCCCACAACCCTCAGATTGCGAGTCGAGCGCCCTGACCACTTGACCATGCCAGACCCTGAACACAGGAATCGGAGAATTTGTCAGCACGTGAAAAGTCAGCAGATCATTAAGGAGGCATTGCAACAGTCGACTGAAAATAAACTGAATAGGTCTGCGGCTGAGGAAAAAAAGGAAGAAAAGGCGGGGCATTAACAAGGTAGATTTGAAAGACTCATTGCCTTGTTGAAAGTTTATTTAAATCGAGCCCTTGCTCTTCATAAGTAGGCTTTTTACACTCGGAAATGGAAGTTTTCTAAAATGTATTTAATATTTAGCTATATTAGATCCTGTTATTAAAGAACATCTTAGAAGAATTACCATTAAAGGTATCTATAAACACTATCTGTGCAAATACAAAAATAAGCTGATATAATTGCTGTCCAATAAGATCCAGCAATGTACTATCGACTGCTGCTAGAAATTTCAACTATTACTTGATTTTGTTTGATATTATTCTAGAAATAAACTACACAGTACAGATAACATTGATCATTTGTCACAGCTGTTGCTGCAACTAAAGATGGTGAGGTCAGCGTCAGCATCAACGAGCATTTCTTTGGGTGTTTATCGCTGGAAGATACAAGTAAAGCCGATATGACTGAAGTTGTTTTGAGCAAACTAGACCAACATGAAAGACGAGAAGAATTAGATATTTAAATCCACGAGTCTTTTGTGCTGTGCAATGTACACTTCCTGAATCGTGTTGAATGATTTTGGTTTGGTTTGTTTTGTTTTGAATTTCGCGCAAAGCTACACGAGGGCTGTCTGCGCTAGCCGTCGCTAATTTAGCAGTGAAATACTAGAAGGAAGGCAGCTAGTCATCACCACTCACCGTCAACTTCTGGGCCACTCTTTTACTCACGAATAGTGGGATTGGCCGTAACATTATAACGCCTCAATGACTGAAAGGGCGACGGGGAATGTTGAACGAAGCAGCGTTCTTCACCATATTTGAACTATATTTGTTGATATTTCTGTTGCAACTCATGGTTGAAAAGTAATACATAACACTTTTCCTCGTTAAATGTGAAGTCATTGAGTGGCGACACACAATGGAACAGTACAAGTGATGCTACTTGTGTACTCTTACACCAGCTGCATAGGTTTACAGTGCTTTGGTTTCCATTGAAGAAGACATTATCCTCCCTTCACAAAGTCAGAGAAAGAAAGTTTCACCTTGAAGCGAAAACTATTGCTACCAAGAAGCTCATTTTAAGAAAGTTTCACCTTTTTAGATAGTTTTTGGTATACGACACGACAAGACAGTTTTATATGAAAATAATGATGAATCTATCCTTCAGCCACGACAGAACTTCAAAACTAATCTCTTTAACAAAACTGTCGACACAGCCATTGAATCTATGGAAAAAAAAGAGAGATTTAAGCGATTGCAGGAACTTTGCTTATTATTTAATCCGTGTATATTTCCTTGAGGACTTGTTAGAAATGAGCTCAGTTGACTTTATGAAACATTGTGTGGAGCTACAAATAGGCCTATAAGCTAGAGAGGCAACTAAAAATTGTATTGAAACACACGGGCATGCAAAGGTCAACATTGTCGTCCTCATCACCTTTGTCTCACTAAGAATTCTGCTTACTTTGCTCACCACTATTGCTAGTGGATAAAAATGATTTTACAAATTCAAATTGATTAAACTCTATCTGAGATTAGCTATCATAAACAGAACTGGTTGGACTGGCAGCAATAGTGATCAAGTATGAAATCGCACAGAAATTGGGCTAGAAACAAGTAGTGTGCACTCTCGCCTCAACAAAGGCAAGAAAAGTGAAATTTACGTAACTGTTTTAACTATCACGGTAGTCACGTGCTAACTTTTACAGTAACATTTTCCCAGCGTTTAATTAATGAATAAATAAATTTGATTTTTGTTTTTGTTACATAAGTGAAAGTAAGATTGAAAAATACCATCGGGTCTGAGAGTAGAGCCGGTAGTGATAATAATCTATATAGCCTTTAGCAAGGTTCTTATGGCACTGAGGCAGCTTACTTTTTCTTTCCTCTTGGTTGAGGACAAGTGTCAAACCTTATGTAATCAGTTAGTCGCAGTCAGCGTGCAGTGGCAGCTCCACTTTCTGTGATGAACCCATGTGTGCGAAAGCATGCACCTGTTTATTAAACTCACTGTTTCACAAAGTTAAGGTAATCTAACCCCCTCAATAGCCAGTGGTCAAACTCTTTGAGCATTAAACTTTGAGTCTGTGACCTGAGACTCGCTGATCATCTGAGAGGAGCTCTAGAGCTGATCAAAATCATCTCATGTGCAAAAGTAACATTCGGAGTATAAAAATGACAAGAAAAATTATGGAAAAAAAACAAGCACACAATGCGTTTGTATTTTAAGAGAAGATTACTTTCAAGGTCTCGAAATAAAACAACATCCATTTTTTCTAGACGGAAGTCATTAACGAGAAATATTGTTTATTTAATTTACTGTAAGTCCAAAATTATCGTTTTCCAAAACGAAGGTAAAGACAAACCATTTTAACACATACACACAAGCTTATGTTTCAACAAACAAGTATTAGGTAAATGTATTAGATGTAGTTGTACTCCAAGTAATGTCTGAATCTCTGCGTATTAAAATATTTAAAAAAAAAACAAAAAACGTTTGCTTCCAAGAAAAATATTCATCAGAGGCAGATTCTGTACTCTTTACGTTTTATCTTCACATATTCATGAAGTTAATACAAAATGCTCTTTCCAAATATCACTTTGTCGTTTTTGTTCGTGCAAACACGCCTAGAAATGTACACCAATTTCGAACGATCCTTTTATACTTCTAATATGTTTTGCATGTACACTAGTGATTTTTTAAACAAAACTAAAATAGAAATAAAGTTCATTTAAAGTTGAGTTTGTGGTTTTAGCGGATTTAATAAAGAACAGTCCTAGGTTATTTGCTTTCAAAATCGACTTATAGTTCAGTTTAATAAACGTTCTTAAGCAAGCTATATAAGAGATGTTCGAGAAAGGAATATTATAAAAAACATAATCTCATACTCAAATTCATGGGCTCCAATGTTTCAAATAAACATTTTTCCCCTTCTTATCGCCTTCTTTGAGTATTTAATTCACACTTTCACCTATCCAATTTGATATGCAAAACACTATTTCCTCCCAAAATCAGTTTTACTTTCAGTGTACATGACGTTGCAATATTCCTATGTTGATTAAATCAAAGTTCGCCTGGGTGTGGCCTATTGATTAATACGCCTGGGTTGTAACCCCAAGTCTTTGTTGTCGCAAAATCCTAATCCGCTCTTAGTAGTCGTGGGTGAGTTATAAGCTTAGAAAATCAAAGTCATGCATAAGCGCCCTCTTTACGGATAATATCTGTTTTATACTTCATAGCTTAGCATCCTATACAGTATGGTTCATCCCAGCAACCAGCTTCAAATAACTGCAACCTTATCTCCATAGAATAAACAATATAATATAAATTAGTCTACTGAATATTGTTTGGTCCTCACAAAGTTTTGGTGAGATGGCACTACACCACTGCTGGAATTCTATATTATTTCAGATTTTATGTTTCTGAATTTGTTTGTTTGTCCGCAAACTTCTCTACAGTTTTGGACCTATCAGGATCAAACTTGGCAGGCGGGTGCTCATCCCCCTTATATACACAAACACGCTTGCAAACTCGCGGGACCAAATGTGGCACATGTGTTCAAGTATCATTGTTGAGTGTTCTAAAGGAGTTTGTGTTAGGGTATGGTCCCCCCCTCCTTTCCTTGGGATAACTGAAGATAATGGAGGGCCTTGATGCTTTAATGAAACCTAAAAATGCCTTTGGATCCCACAGGAAGCTCAGGTATTTTATGTAAAAAAATTGTTTGAAAAATGCTAACTTTTTAGATAACATTGAAACAACCGCGCATTTCAGGATAGGCGTCTCCCTTGATTTTAACCAATACGACCTTCTTATATATATATATATATACTTGTAAACAACTATTGTCTTTTTGATCTACTAAAACACATGTGTTAAATTGTAGTTTCAGTTTGAACAGTTCTTAAACAACAGGTAAACATATAATAAAAAACTTCGAGTTTCTTTGTTTGAACAAAAAGAGTATATAATTTTTCTTCTTAATCATTTAACAGACTATATCGTTTGTTGCAATGACAACCTACGGAGCTGCAAAAGCTTTCTTATTGGAAAAAGTAATACTAAAGCTTCAACCTGCAGTTGTGCTTGAAGGTCATTTGCGTGGTTTAACATGATCCTACAATGTCTATGTTATAGGTGTGGCTCATACCATTTTGATAACTTGGCCTTGGAAATAATATTAATTGTAAACAAAAAACAAAAAAAAACACGTGAGATGCATATTGAAACCTACTTTCTTAATATGGTTCCCAGTTATCGAAGAAACTTGCACCAACGCAGCCCCAAAACAATTAAAATTGTTCCATAGCATAAAGTTTTCTTTGTTTTTGTTTTTTGTTGCACAAACATTTGCTCACTTCAGTTGGTCAGTGACGATCCCATTCAAAATGTACTTTATGTTCATGTACTGCATATTGGCAATCAATAACCTAAGCTTTATAATATAAACACTTAGCGCTCAGGAAATTCTACCAAATTGTCTGTTCATTTGTATCTTCTGTAAAACTAGTACCTGAAGACAGTTCATGGCCGGAAATGTGTATACTGTTTCTAAAGAAAATAAAAAAATAATAGCAATAAACCTCATTAAATCTCTATTACATTATATAGTATTTTATTAATATTAATTGTAAAACACAAGCACTTGCCTCTTCTTAATTGTCTCATGTTATCTATAAAACTCATAATCTTATCGCAATATAATTTGATAACATAGAGGTTAGTTTGCCTTGCTTGTAAGTCCAGATGTTCATGTTCTGTTGTCACGAAAACGTGCTTCGCATTTAGGGGCTATACGAGTGACAGTCAAATTCTACTATTCAGTGAAATAAAAGTTGGCGGTATGTGTTGTTGACTATCTGCTTTCCCTCTGATCTATCGCTTCAAAATTAAGACGGCTAGCGCAGATAACCCTTTGAATATTTTTACCTGAAAACTCTAAAATAAACAAACAATTATATCATACAAACCTGAATCAACTTAATTAACTAAAGTATAAAGTTGTCTTATCTTCACTGTTTAGCACATAAATTACCCTCAATCAAACTATATAACACTTTAATTTGTTCCATCTTTACTGAGAAACACTTGAAATTATCTTAATATTATTGGGAGCACTTGAACTTTGTTTTATACATTTTGAACTTGTCTCATTTAGTTGCTTTACTTAGTTACACAACACTTGAACTTGTCTTATTTTAGTTGCTTTGAATTTCTCTTAACTTAGTTTCGCAGCACTTAAACTTGTCTTAACATCGTTGCACAGCACTTGAACCTGTCGTAACTTAGTTACAAAGCACTTGACCTTGTCTTATTTCAAATCCTTTGAACACGTCTTAACATAGTTGCATAGTAATTGAACGTATCTTAATATAGCTGCACAACACTTGAACCTGTCTTAATATAGTTGCACAGCTCTTGGGCTTGTGTTAACAAAATTACATAATATTTTAAACTGTTTATCCACCAACTTTGTGAGCCTTTGATTTTGTTGGTTACAGGATTCCTCATAAGATAACACACACAAAAACAACTGTCAATATTGCAATTAAACCCACTAATTGTTGCCAGGAGTTTCCTATGCATGTTGTAGGTCAGTGGTAAGTTTCAAGGCTTATAATGTTCCATTATAACGCAGATTCTCTATTGTGAAGCTTTCCGCTAAACAAAAAACAACCAGCAAATGTATTTTGTATATAAAATGAGCGATTTCACGATTTTTCAGACAGTCCTTTATACTGAGTTTTATAACAGGTAAATACTAACTCAATTCAACGCAATATATGGTCCTCACTGATAATGAACAGTATATAAAATAATACCGTAACTTGCAAATTAAAAATAGCATTGAGTTAACTCGATTTCGGGAAATATCATTCTACATTAATAACCTTAGACAAGTAGTAGTGAGTATGATTCACAAAAAGTAAATTTAATGATTCTTCTGGTGAGTAAAGGACACTACATATACCACTAAACTACTAAAAATCCAAGAAATTAACAGAATAAATTGCTCATAAAGCCGGATAAGAAAGTAAGCTATTGCTCATTAGCGTCAGCATTTAGAAACTGCAGAAGACTCAGATTATTTATATTTATGTTTTTATCTTAAAATTTCGAAATTCTAGAGTATATTTTCAAGTGTGTGACTATAGCGCTATCTGTACGCAGCTTTATTGACGAATTACATTTATTGGTGAAATAACGTTTTAGGTGCTAATATATTTGTTAATGTTTTAAGTTTGTCTATTTTATAAACATTTTTAATAAGTTGAAAATTTATTATTTTAAGACAACATTGCTGAAAGTTCTGTTTACTCAATTATTTATACCACAATAGTTTTGCTGATCAAACACTAGCCGTCAAGGACGCAAATACTGTATAAAGAACAAGGTTAAATAATGTTCTTCTTCCTTGTTTATTCTGTTATTACATTCCTAATGACCTTATTTGGTGCTACTTGCAAACCTTGCTTTATGGAAGCTAATGATTGGCTGATATAGCTCATTAAGTACTTAAGTTCTTACATTTAAGGCCTATAAAAAAAAGTGGAAATGTGCCCTGATTTAGGGTGCTTTTATCCACTTTCTCGGACAAAAATTCTATAACACAATAGCTCTTGTACACAGTTGGACATTTTTATTACTATACAAAAAAAAATACAGTAATCGAGCCAGCCATATTTAGGTGATGGATGCTAAAACATGCACAGACAGACACACATAATAGATCATCTGTACAGTAAGTCTGATGGTAGAGACTATGAAGAACACACACATTATATTATTCCTTCGATTATTACCAAACAACAATAAGCTAGAAGCTGACAGATAAACGAAGATAATTAATTTCACATTAACAAAATCAAATATTAAAAACTGAATATTGGTAAATTTCAGATAAACAGTTGTTCAAATTTCTTGCAAAACTACTTGGCGGCTATCTGCGCTCGCTATCCTTAATTTATGAAGTGATAAATTAGAGAAAAGGCAGCTAGTCAACATCATTCACTGCCAATTCTTTGACTATTTTTTACCAAGGAACAGCCCTCATGGCTAAAAGAGCAAGCAACCCGCAGATTGTGAATCGCGCGCTATATCCACCTCGCCATGTTAGGTTCAGAATAAAATAGAATACGAAACTTATAGCACAATGTCTTAACGGGAGGTGCTAGTTAGTTACGCACCAGAAAGTGCTATCAAATAAAACACATTCACACAGCATAATAAAAAACAAAACAAAACTGAATTGAGATAATTTTCATTATTCTAAATACCACTTCAAAGTACAAAAATAACAACAAAATTATGTATATATACACACACACATTAATATGTAGAATAGAAATACAGTATAAAATCAAATGGGGTACATATTATTATCATATATGACAGAAACAAACATAACGGCCTAGCATGGCCTGATCTCGTTGCTAAACACGCACACCTTTATTCGAAATTTTCTGTCACATTGTCTGGTTGATGAGTTTTAGTATAATAACAAACGAAATTTACATCTGTAGAACTCCTTCATACACAATTTTGGCTTGAAACCAATAAAGGACAAATTAATAGGAATGTAATGCTTGGAGACGGCTTGAATGGGTAATGAAAAAAAACAACTTTAATATAAGTTTAACATAACAGCAAATGTACAACGTTTCGACAGGGTTTTGTCATCATAAGGTACCCATTACCCATTGAAGCCGTCTCCAAGCATTATTAGTCTCTAAGTGGGTTTCTCGTCATCGAATTTTAATAGGAATGTGATAAAAGGCGTCGGTTCTTTAGCACGATTTTTTGTTACCGTTATTACCCTAATATATCTAATGCATTATTACTAGCTTTTATACTAACAATGAAGAGATGCGATTGATATTGTTGTAAACAATATTTTCAATGTTATAATTTAGATGTTTGTTAGAGGGAGCTGTTAATCATAATGATGACGTTAGATTTGGAAAATTCATAAAAGCATAGTCCTAGAATACCTAGAAAGTTTGGCTCATAGTAGTCTGGCTCGTAGACACACACCCCAATGAAAGAATAGACCATACCAAGATTTAACTTGTTAAACAAATGTTTAAACAACTCTAATTATTCAATTATGTACAAGCTGCCCAGTATCAGATAACAATACGAAGAATTAAATTGTGGCGGATTGCTACCAGTTCTTCAAATACCTTGCTTCATTTTGTTTCGATAACTTGTCAAAATCAGCTGCCGATTTGCTCCTTCTTCAAAGATCAACCGGCCTGTGCTGCGCCTTGGACCTGCCTTTACTACTGCCTACTTGCCTCACCTTCGTACGTATATGTGTATATATATGTGTGTGTGTGTATATATATATATATGTGTGTGTATGTATGTGTATATATATGTATAATTATTTTTTTAATCAACTGATTGAAGGGGTAATAGTAATAATTAATAAATTAACCAATAGAATAATTAGTTAATTAATTAATTTTCTGTACACAATAAAGCTTTCGTTTCAAACATGGGACACGATTGAAGCTTTTGTACATAAACATTGACTTTTTTTTTTCACTCTCTCGTCTCACGTACCACCGGCTGAAAATATATGTTTTAGTAATTGAAGAAGTCACGTTCCGGTCACGAGATGTTGTTGTTGTTGTTCTTGACAGTTATTTTGATTTAAAAATAATTATCTCCTAAGAAATAATTACTTATCAAGGATGCTCGAAGATTAAACAATCCTCCTTCACCCTGCTCGTGGCATAAGGTTACATTTCAATTTATGGTCAGCGGAATAATGAGCCGTATGGGCACGACAGCGCCCTCTAATCTTTTTGCGGCGATTTTTAAAACCAATCTTCATTCTTCACTACAAAATGGTGACATATTGCTAATTATACTCTGAATCTTCAACGTTGTTAATCTTTATAGAAGTGTTCCAGCACAAAGAATTATCTAATCAAATTCCAAAATGTTATTTTCCCAAAACATTAAAAAGCAAACTAAAATCGAGGGTATAATATAATTTGGAAAACAAAGTGAAAATTGAGCTATAGAGAAACAAGAAGGAATCCTCAATAGTTGCGGCTGAAATTAGATCTCAAATCGGTCAAGAGATGGAGCTATGAGATAATAGTTTGTACTTGAAAAACAAACAAACTGAGAGCCATTGTATGAGCCGTTATGCAGCGGCTGAATAGTTGTGGTTTTAAGTTTTTAGTATGTGCAAAGAATAGAACCCAAAATGACCTAACAGCTTCAAAAACTAGTCTTTTTTTTACATAGATCTGCTGACAAGTCGACATCCAGAAACAAAGCTGTCTAATAAAGTATGCTATTTATATATTAAAACACCACAGTACTTTGTTTATCTTAGCACAAAGATACACATTGGAATATCTGCTTTCTGTCCACCACGTGGAATCAAACCTCGAATTTTAGCGTTTTAAGTCCGTAAACTTACCGCTGACCCACTGGGGAACATCATTTAACCGCTTTTATGACTTCAAAGAATACTTTACAACAGTGTTACCACCAGGCTGCGCGGCTGTACAACAATGCCGCGCACTTCATTATTCCATCCGCGCACATCCTCAGTAACGGTGAGGAGTCTCAACACTTTGATGGCCTTAATGACCCTGGCAGTCGATAGGTCTAAAACCCAAATAACCAATTGCTAGCATTACAAAGCGGCCTAATGATCCAATAGGGTCGATGGTCTAAAAACACCTCCCCCCTAAATAAAAGTGGTAGAGCACATTATCTTGATAGTGGTACACATGAAAAAATTCATTCCGCACATGGATTGAAAGAATTAGAGGGAACATTGCTTTACAATACAATTTTTTTCAACTAAAAATAAACAACCTGAATTAATCACGTATTTCTAAAAAAAAAAACATACGCACATAGAATACAATCCTTTTGGAAATTAAACACGTTCAGAATTAAAATGATTTAAACTATTAAAATAAACTCTCACTTCTTGTCTATTTCATCATCTTTCGTCACGTCAATTACACGTTATCTTGTTATTGTTTAAAAACGTTTTGTTTTCATGATCTTTAACAACGCTTCTTGATTCTTTTCTTGTGTAACCATTTCACACCAAACTGACCTTGCCTAACTAATGTTTCTCTTTCCCTCACCTCCTTGAAGTAGCGTGGCGCCAAAAGAATTTATGAAATATTTGTCAAAAATAATCATCTTTTGTGTTGTTTATTGCATGTCCAAAAAAAGGGGGATGGGTGCGCATGAAAATGTGTTTCTTTTCAGAATTTTGGGTTATTTCTGCGAAATCTAACATGGGATTTATGTCCAATTCATCCTTGATCTCAAATTATCTGTTTCGCCAAATTATACGTTCTAAAATACGTGGTATATTTCTGGAACTGCAAATTAAATCAAACACTAGTGAAAATCAAAACATCTGTGTTATTTTTCTTTATTGTTTTTGTAGTTTTAATATAATCTAAATTACATAAAGAAAAATTCTGTCTTTCACAACTGGAAATACCTTCCACAGAAAAGTATTTGTATTTCTTTAAGTGTATTCAGTAATCCATATACATTTTCAGGTTATCGTCTTGATGCACTAATCCATATACATTTTCAGGTTATCGTCTTGATGCACTAATCCATATACATTTTTAGGTTGTCGTCTTGATGCACTAATCCATATACATTTTTAGGTTGTCGTCTTGATACACTAATCCATATACATTTTTAGGTTGTCGTCTTGATACATTAATCCATAT
>NW_013666784.1:23041-24192 GCF_000517525.1 Limulus polyphemus
ATTAGTAATTATTTCTTAGGAGATAATTATTTTTAAATCAAAATAACTGCCAAGAACAACAGCACCTAGAAAGATTATGATGATGTACTTATCCAGCAATTTTGTGGAATTTGGGAAATGAGAGTACGTTAAAAATACGAGTAATCAGTGTGTGAAGATTTGTAAAACATTCAGTGGAGTATTCAATGAGTATTTTACCTCAGTGCTAATAATGACAGTTATTGAGTCTCTTCAATTATTCGATACGACGATATATTAACCGTGAAATTCTTTAAGTAAAGTTAATTCACTAATTGTGAGTTATGCATACAATTAGTGAAAATGTTCTGTTGGAACGTTGTATTTAAACTTAGACCTACAACTTTGTCAAAGTGAACATAGTCTGAAGTAAACATTATAGAATAAATAAACTAATTCGAACTTACAGATGCCATAACTGCCAATGATACAAGAAATGAAGAATTAGGTTAAGGCAAGATAAATATATGCCTTTCAAGGAAGTTCACAAAGTTGGGGATGGATCTTGAATAGCTGAAGTCACCATCATGAAGTTTTGTCATCATAAGGTTTAGTGGTGTTGAAACATCAACTTTCTCTGAGGATAGTCTAGAAGAACTAATAGGGCTAGTTAAACGACCAACTATGCAGAATGGTGGAAATAATCGACAAAGTGTAACTTGAAATGACATATTGCTTGGAACTACAAACGTAAGGTTGTAATGACTAAAAACTACCCTCAAAAGAGTCGGAAAAAGGGAGCTGTTATAAATGTGGGAAACATGGCCATTACAGCCGAGACCGTGAGAAATCAACAACTGTTAATAACCAATACAAAAAAAGATGAGTCTTTGAGTACTACCAGATTAAATGAACGACAAAGGACTAACCAGACATTGGAAAACATGAATTAGCTGGTCTTATGGGGCGAAGCTCACCTGGTAATACTTCATCAAACACAAATGAAATAAATAAACACATTATTTAAAGAAATCAATCCACTAGTTCACTGGTCTATTGATGTTGATTGACGCTGATTATAAAGTTACAATTATTCGACTCGACTTAGTAATGAAAGGTGGTGTTACGACAGCGGAAGTCACGTGACTCTAGTAACACGTCATGAGATTCCAGAAGGATCGGGGAACATCACG
>NW_013666784.1:24202-37134 GCF_000517525.1 Limulus polyphemus
CAGTATTTGCTAGGCGCCCTCTATTCCTGTATATAAGTGCGCCAGATAACGTGAAATAATTAATCGGAATTGAATTGCAGACAGGCAGAGATAGAGACGGACAATTGAGTCAAGCGCGGTAATGACCATAAGTAAGTGCGTGAATCGTTGTAAATTCTTGCGTGTGTTTAAGGTAAAGTGACTGTGGAAATTAAGTGTATTGCAAAGTTGAATTGAGAGAAAATAAAATAGTTTTATTTAATAAAGGACTTGTATCGCTGAAGTTCTTTGGAAAGAATTGGAAAATGAACAAACGACCAGAGACGTAACAGTGGAAAGTTGCTACCAGCAATGAAGGAAGACGATGGGTTGGTGAACATAAGCAAGTGAACATAAAGTTCCAACAAGAGAAAAGTTGGAAATTATTCTTACTCTAGAAAGCTTCATCGACGAAGAGTTCATATTGGGAATTGACTTTGTACAGATAGATGGATGTAGGGTTAACCTTTAGTTTTAAAACTGATAAGGCTAGATTCAAATGAGTTGGCATGGCATGGCTGTGCAACCCTCACTGCAAGAAAAGACGAATTCCAAAGTTAAGTAGATGTTAGGAAAGGGTTATATCTTATCTGAAAATAATCAATGATGTGGTTTACAGAGTCCAGGAAGACAGATGGTCCAAGCCAAAGGTCATCTATCGTGATTGCCTTTTGAATTATATTGGTGACAGAATGGCCAATGGATATTTCAGAGAGCAATTTGCCTACATAAATTCAACCTGCTGAAGAGCTTGGGATTGAGACTACTTCCAGAGGATCATCAAGGATAGAGTTGTCAGTGGATATGATCGACCACCTACTTAGAGAGAACTTCTACAGTGACAGAATAATATGTAACAGTTAGGGACAAGAGGTCATTTCATTTACATGTCATAGCTCTTGGAGAAAAAACACACCAAAAGATTTGATGAACGGCCAGTATAGTGTACTGTTTTATTTGTGTATTAGGATTGTTCGAGAGATTTCACTATCCAGGAAGGGGCAGTGTTGTAAGCTATATTTTCAACGTTTTAATTTAGTTGTTTCCTTGAGGGCAGTGCTAACCATGATAATGCAATGATCAAGAAGCTTCGTCTAATATGGAGACGTCGGCACATTTTTATAAAATTATGACTAACACGTGACGAGTAGTGAGTAATGAATTTGAAGTTAAAGATAATTCAGTGAAGTATATAATAAGTGACTCAGTTCAGTGTTAGCAGTTAAGAGTTATTGCATCTATTAAGTCACTCGACTGATGAGTAAAGAAATTCTGTAAGTAAGCTTTTTTGTGAATTAGACATACTTACCAATTATCAAGGAAATGTGTAAGTGGAGCTCTTAAGCATGATGATGACGCTAGATCTAGAAAGTTCTAAAAAGTATTCTTAAAATATCTAAAAGTTCATGATGATGTTATAATCTACAAATTTTGTGGAATTTGGAGAAACCAGAGTAATCACTGTGTGAAGATTATTTGAGAATTCTGTAAAGTATTCAGTGAGTGCTTCAGATCAGTCTTAGTAGTGAGAGTTGTCTCAGCTATTCAGTTATTCCACAGTGAAATTTCATAAGTAAGATTATTTGGTAGTTAGACGTGATTGGTTGGTTATTTTTAGAGAAAAGCCACATTGGGCTATCTGTTGTGTTCACTGTGGGGGAATAGAACCTCATATTTTAGCATTGTAAATAAACAAAAAATTGCTATCTCATCGGGAGAGTAGACGAGATTTTTCTTTTGAAACGTTGTTTTCAACTTGAGCTAATAACTTGTGTCAAAACGAACGCAGCCTGTAGTGAATGCTACAGAAGAAACAAACTAATTGGCTATTGCTGATCTTGACATTATTTTTACCAAATGATCCAAAATAACCCATCAAACGATAGAATACGGTACAACAATATGTATTTTTTAGTTAGTTTGTTTGTTATGAATTTCACGCAAAGCTACATGAAGGCTACCTGCGTTAGCCATCCCTAATTTAGCAGTGTAAGACTAGAGGGAAGGCAGCTCGTCATCACCACCCACCGCCAACTCTTGGGCTACTCTTTTACCAACGAATAGTGGGATTCACCGTCACATTATAACGCCACCACAGCTGAAAGGGCGATCATGTTAGGTGTGACGGGGATTCGAACCCGCGACTCGCATATTGCGAGTCGAGCGCCCTAACCACCTGGCCATGCCGGGCCTGTATTTATTGAGCTACCTATTCTCCGTTTCTGATCTCAGTTAGAAATTTCATATTTCAAATGGTGTGAAACCCTCAAAAGTTAAATTATATACATGATTCATTTGAAACTTACAACTGCTGGAAATCAGCCCTTTAGCAAATGATTTTCTCTTTTAAATGAAACATAAATAAATAAACAAAAACGAATTCCATCTTTTAGCCACCATCCTTTTTCTATGCTTGTTTGTTGTTAAGCACAAAGCTACACAATACTGTGCCCATCATGGGTATCGAAACCCGATTTTTAGCGTTATAATCCTTCAGACTTACCGCTCAGCTTTTGATTTTCATTTTCAATTATTTTTTCGTGTTATATGGAAAATATAGGTAAGTACATAGAACAATATTGCCCTCTGTCATTTCTTTCCCTGGTTCGAGGGTAGATATTTATTGTAGTAACAGTGTAAGTATGAGTAGAAATATGGAAGCAAATTCTGCAGGTGGAAAATTGGGAGAGTCTATTTTACAGTTAAAAGATGATCAGCAAAATACACAGAGTATAAGTCTTTCGGAATTAACAAGTATTTTGATAGGTCCAAATAAAAAACCAAGAGAAAATCTTATCGTACCAGCTGGTATTGGACCACACCGTTTCAAGACGAAGGAAGAAGTTATGGTCGAAGCTGCGTTTGAAAGTTGCATGTTTAAAACTGTAATGAGTTGTGTTCTAGGTAAGCAGTGATACTTTATTAGTTAAATGGTACTAGTTTAGTTCAGACTGAAAATTGTTACATAAGTTTTAAATTAATCCAAGATGAATTTTTCGTCATTTATTTGGGATAATACAAGTGGGGGCTTGGCATGGCCTAATAGTGGCATAATCGTCATTTCAAATGTGTGGTCGTCATAATGAGAAATTCAACCCCATCTTTTGTCGTTAAAGGGTAAAGAGTAACCCCAAGAGTTGGATATGGGTGGTGTTTAACTAGCTGCCTTCCCTTTAGCTCGTCACTTCTAAATTAGGGTTGGCTAATGCAGTTAGCTTTTGAAATAGCTTTGCGTGAAATTCAACAAATACAGAAAATAATACTAATACTAACACAGGCATTTGGCTTAACTGCACCACACTATCTCATTTGATACCTCCACTCTCTTCTAAACTACATATATAAAAAAACAAAAAAACATTTCCTATATCCAAACCTAATCTCCAGAATAGTAGCACTCATCCAATCTCCTCTTAAACTCCTTCATTGTTACATGTTTGCACATCTGAAAGCAAGTTATTCCATTGGCTTACTCTTTTATGATTAGAAAAATAATGCTGCCTTAACTGGAATTGTGTCTATTTTCCTTATAGCAGGAGTGCCATAACTTTTAGATTACCACATATGTTCCAACTATGGTGATCACTAATTTTATATTAGTTGATAAAAAGTCTCCATTCTGGGGGATGATGCTCAGTACGTAATTCTTCTCTTAGTGCATCAACATTTGTACAGACACACAAGGTATTTTGCATGCTGCAGTGAGAAGCAAGACTTTGATGGTAACTTCAGTAAATTGAAAAACACTTGTTCCTGGAGCTAATAAATTCCATTGCTGTAAGATCCAAAAAGTTCTGGATGTTGCTTTGACAGAGACAAGTCATGAATCAGATCATTTAGCTCTTCTAGTATGATCAATATGAGACAGATTATATTGAGATGCCACAGGAAGAGAATTACAAGATGAAGAGGATGAAGATGATTCATTATCAGCATAACTCTTCTGTTTCCTAATTCACTGGCAGATGTAGCAATGGAAGGTCATCCTCATGGTGTACTGGTTCCATTGCTGATGCAATATCTAGATATTTAATATGTTTTTAGTTTTTCCTCAATATCCAGAAACATTAGTCATGCAAAAATATCAGTCATTTAGATGATCTTTGGACTCACAACATATCAAGCGAACTGTAAATGCCATGCTTGCTCTCTTCTTATTCAGCCACTGTGTCAAACAAGGTGTGCAAACTGTACAAGGCACATTTTTCTTGGTCCCCAACTTTACAACCAAAATAGTGATAGTAAGCTACCTTTACCTTGTGTGTTCATGATGTTAGAAAAACACGCAAGTTCAAGAAGTTTTGATAGAAATTAATAAAAACCCTATTACCCAAATGCTTTCAAAAAGGTGGACCTTTCTTCTTCAGGAGCAAACTGAAGAAGTTTGCCCCTGAAAAAGAAAGGTCCACCGTTTTGAAAGCACTTTTTCTGCTATAGACACGGAATTGCATTCACACTCTATCAATGCCTATGAAACATTAATCAAAAATTAATGCAAATCTATGCTTTGGAGTTATTACAAAAAAACCTTTGTTAAAAAAGACAAAAGATGCCAATTATCTGTAGAGAAGAGGACAATGTGTAACTGGGTGACACCCCAACACAACCTGAACATGCATCTGTGGTTAAAGGACACCCACCATGCAGCATTGAACAGCATGACAGTTGAAGTTGAATGGAATTTTTAAGAAATCTTAATTTATATTTTGTATACTATATTTTTTAATCACTAATCAAATCAACTTAACCAAGCTACAAATATTTTGTATTCCTGTCTTAACAGCTTTAACCAACTGACTTATGATTTGAACACACTCCAGATCCTGCTTGCAAAAATCCCAGAAACCAAGCAATACCTGAACTTTTGCAACCTAAATTAATTTCTGAGCAACACTTTCTCAAAAACTTGTAAATTATTGTCTAGAAGTGTAATGGCACAATTATTTTGAGAAAATATGGGAAAAAGGGTCAGGGATAACGGAGGCGCAGATAATCAAGGCACTAGTGTGGCCCCATTTCTTGGTACGAACAGTAGTGAAGTTAAGTTAGGCACACCTAGTTCCTAAGTGTTTGGCTGGTTCATAGATCTGAAAATATTTGCCGAGCCCTATATCACAATATGGACAAATTTTCACTACATTTTTGAAATCAGCACAAATCACTTGAGATTTCTTCAGTATCAAATTTTTTGTTGTCCAATGTAATAAGACTAATTTTAAAATTTCAGGCTATATTTGATAGTGATAGACTTTTTAAAAGAGAGGATGAAGTTGTTCTCTATGTAAGGTTAAGCTGAAGCCTATTGAAACCGAAGACATAAAAAATATAGCCAAAAGGCTGAATCTGTATGGGTTATAATAAGGGTTTTCAAGTGTAGAAAGTTTTGAATTGGTAATTATTATAAACCACCTGGTCATACATGTGATGTCAATGAGAAAGTGTGTAGAAGGACATAAATATCATTAATTAATAACAGTTATGTTCAGATTGGGCTACTGATAACATAACAAGTGAAAGACAAGGGACCATTTGATCCATAAAGGCTAACCTTTCACACACACCCTTGAGAAAAGTAAATTTTAAACCCATCCTTAAACTCCTTTAAATAGTTGGTCTCCACTACTGCTTATAGCAATTCATTCCATAAATCTATTAACATGTTGCAAAAATAAGATTGCCATAAATGGAACTTATACTGTCTTTTTTTTTAAGTTCCACATTTCTTTGCCTTCAGAGTAAAAAACAAAGAAATCAGAAGACTTTCTCCTACTGATCCTCTGGGTAATCATGTAAACTTCAATAAGATTATCTCTTACTCATCTTTTCTAAAGAGAAAATAAGTTAGGGATAGGTTAAGAGATTTTAACATATCCGTACAAGACAACCCTTCCATTCCTAGAATCATCCTAGTTGCTCTTTTGTGGACCTCTTCAGTAGACCAGTACCTTTAGAGAGAAAAAAAGAGACCAAAACTATGCAGTATTCAAAGTGAGGTTTAACTAGTCATTTGTATAGAGTTAATTACCTCTTGATTTTTAATCAGTATGTCTATAAGTATTCATTTAACTTTATTACTAGCAACAGAGTGATGCTTCTATGTATGGAGTGAATTATCCTGTACTATCCCAAGATATTTTATTCTGTCAAAGTGTTAAATGAGTTCCAATCTATATTAGACGTGTGATCCAAATTATACTAACCCAAATTCATTACCTTACAGTGACTATAATTATAGACTATTTACCAAATATTCATTCAACTTACCAATAGATCCAAGTCATTCTTTAGTACCTCAACATCCTCAATACAGTTAGAAATACCCAAGAGTTTAATATCATCAACAAACTTTACTAGTTTACTAACTGTGCCCATATCCATATTATTAATTTGAATAAGAAAAAGCAAAGACCCGTTGAAGCACTTGAAATAACAAGAGTTGATTTTGACTGGACTGCATCAACAACCTCTTACTTTCTCCCGTTGTACAGTCCAGTTAACTAGTATTTCTTCAGCGTCTACTGTTATGATTTTTTTTAGCTAATCTTTAGTGTGACATGATATTAAAGCTTTTTGCAAAATCAAAGTACAACAAATTCATACTCTTTCCACTGTCCAGTTAAAAAATAAAATCCTTGAAAACAAATGCAATAATAGGGAGACTTTAATTTTAAATATTTTGACTGGGATTATATATATATAGGTAAGTAGAGATGTTTTTTTGAAGTGATTCAGGATAGTTTTCTATACCAAATGGTCATGGAGTCAACCAGATAGTGTGCTATTTTAGATTTATTGTTCACCATTAATGAAGATATGATTTAAAATAGTTTGTTTGTTTGTTTTTGGTTTTTTGGGGGGAGAGGATTTGGGGAAGAGTGATAATTGCATAATTAGGTTTGATGACTTCCTAAAATGAAATTTTAGTTTCAAATTATCATCCAATTTTGAGTTCATTTGACAAGATTTATAAATAGAAAATTAGAATACTGAGTTAAAATGTGATAGGGGATTCATTCGAGAAATGTTTACAAATAAGTTGCCTTTATTTCAATGTAGGCATGTTCCTAAAAAGAAGAAGAGAATAGCCTGAAAGATCGAACTTATTTAGCTTACTCTGTACATAAACGAGAGTATCAGAGAGAAATACCATAAGTTGATGAAGTTTAAATTTGCAGGTAGGATAGAAGATTTACAGAACTACAGGAAAACTAAGGATTTGGTTAAAAAAAATAAGGAAATCAAAAAGGAAAACAGCTGATAAGATTAAAACTAGTAGCAAGGATTTTTTTAATATGTTAAAAGAAGGCAACATGTTAACATGGAGATTGAGTCATTAAAGGATGCCAATGGCAAGGTGTTTGTTTAAGGTTGAGATGGCTGAGCTTTTAAATGTTCTCTTCTGTTTTTACAAGAGAGGGTGTTGGCAATATTTTGGATCCTGAGCATTTTTTGGGTAATACTAGAATTGATGTGAATCATATAAGTACTAATCCATTGATGGTAAGTAAAAAAAGATTGAGATGTTAAAAATAAGGTACAGGTACTAGATGTTGTTTTCCCTTGAGATTTTAAAGAACAAAAATGCAATATGCTAGCTTCTCTCTATCATTTTTGGTACATCAGTATAGGGAGTTGGCAACTGCTTGAGGAATTGAGAGTTTCTAACATTACCAATGTTTCTAAAGCAAGTGATAAGAGTTGTCCTATCAGTTATAAGCCAGTTAGACTTACTTCTGTGTTGGGAAAAATCTTTAAGACACTGTTATTTATAGTATAATTATAGTAAGTGCAAGGATTATGCATTTACATTACAATAATATGTTGACTTATTGGAAAAGGGTTCAGAGGAGGGCTAATAGAATGATTACTGGGATGGAAAAGATATCTCATGAGAATAGGTTAAAATATCTAACTTTCTTTTAAGAAAATAATGCAAGATTATCCGAAGGATTAAAAAAATAAAATCCTCTGATTTAGTGTAAATTATCATTTGCTAATACAATCTAGCACTTTCATGGCTCATTCTTGTGGATTTCTGTTTAAAAATGTAAATTTAGATTGCTCCTGATGTACATTTGTGGTTCATATGTTTGAATTGTTTAGTTTTTTGTGACTACATGTACATATATTATAAAAATGATAATAATAATAATATGACTTTCCAATGCTCTTAGGTTTTGGGCTTGGTGGAGCTATTGGTTTGTTTTCTGCTAGTGTAGACCCCAATATTGCTGGTGTCAATGCTCAACAACAAACAGCTCGACAGGTTTTACGGGATATGAAGGTTAAGACGTTATCACATGCCAAAAACTTTGCTATCATTGGTGCCATGTTTGCAGCAACTGAGTGTATGATTGAGAGTGTGAGTATATCATTTATAGGTTGTAAAGAGTTTACTGGCTAGTTAGTAAGGATTGAAATAATTTATTTGCTCTTTACTGTCAATGTTTTTTTTTAAAACATTGCTGAGGGAAGCTACTTACAAACAGAAAGATTTAGATAGATAGTAAATACCAAACATTATAATGGACAAATTGAGGAAGATATGAGAATCAGTTTTCTGTGTGACATTGCATGACATTAAGAATGATAATAATGTTTACTGGAATGTGAGGTCAATATACTATTATATTCCTCTCACTGGAAACCCACATACAAATGTGTAGCATGGTGCTGCTAACGAAGTATTTGTTCAATAACAGAACTCATCAGTTTGAATGTATGTGCAACACGTAGATTTGGTTGATGGTATATTTGTATAAATCACTTGCAAGATATGAATTATTATGATACATAATACTTGACTCTGTTGAAGTTGCCGAAGGAAGTTACTTATAAACAGAGATATATAGACACAGTAAAATCATATATTTTAATGGACAAATTAAAGAAGATATCAGAATCGGTTTTTGTATATGACATTACATCAAAATATTTCTGATAATCTTTAATAAATATTTCTAGCCTTATACAGATTTCCAGTAATAAAAATAGAATAGTATCTCAACCAACAGTAAAGAAAGATTTGTTAAAAATTAATTTGTGTTATATTGTAATGTAAAGTCAATCAAAGTATATAGATCATGCTTTGCTGACAAAAGAAATTATGCACCATTTTTAATAAGAGATATTGGGATGTTTGTACAGATTATTGAACATTCTACTTGCCCCAGGTTTTAGGCTTTCTTTCGATGATCACCATAAAATTTAAATCTTACTACGTATTATATATATATATAACCAAATGGTATGAAATTGGTTAATTTCATATTTTTAGAAATTATAAAATTTACTAGTACCAAAATGTAGTTAGATTTTATTTATATAGGAGAAAATAACCTTACATTAAAACATTTTCACTGGGTTTAGGTACATATCTGTGTTTGTCTTCATTTCTTTGGAAATTCTCGACTCTTTTTCTTGATCAGCTCCTTAATATGCCTTAAACTTGTATCCAAATATATTTGACTAACTCTAAAATAAAATTAATTTCATGTATACTTTTCTCACACAATGATTTTATGTAAATGTATCTCTTTAGCACAGAGCTAAAAATGACTGGAAGAATGGTACATTAGCTGGAGCTGTCACAGGTGGAATTATTGGACTTAGAGGTTTGTATTTTCAATTTTTCTATTCAGTTACCTTTGGTATCAATAATGTAGTAAATAAAGAAAATAAGTAGAAACTATAAACTAGATGTAGTTCCACAGGGTCCCTGAAAGTGTTCTGTTTCAAAAGTAAATAATACCAAAATTAAGAGTAACAAATATTTTGCTACAGAGTGCATAATTCTCATGATTCATGGCATGCACACATTTTACTGGCATCAGGACAGTTCAAATTGCAATGTTAATAGTACCTTACATGATGTCATTTTAGTGTCTGCTGACTGCTTGACAGGAAATACACTATTGTATAGTGGTTTGAGTGGTTAGAACATGGCCCCCTCCATGTGGCCTTTGGCCTCCTTTTGGAGAAATAAAGCTTAAGTGAATGCTGTAACAAACCATGAGTAGTATAAGCTCTTGTTTGAAGCAGTATTTATGTAAAACTTTAATAGTGTAATGAGAAAACCCCTTTTTTTCAAACATATTTTAATACAGAAACTGATAACAGGAGAAACCTGATATATCTTTATAATGAAATTGATGGAGTTAACATTGCTTCAACCAGTGTTGAAGCTAATGTTTGTTTTTAATTTTTTGGCTAATTATTTCAGTGAGTGGAAGGATGACTTTGAGAGAACAAATGTCATTCTTCCCCACTGATTTTTTTAATGATTTTTAACTTTTGCTTTAACTCAGAGCTTTATGTTATTATAGATTCATGAAACTATGATTAGAAAATTTAAAATCCTAGTAAAATCTTTTTTTTTTTCCCTCAGTGGTAGCATAGGAAAAGACAAAAGTTTTCAAAGTCCTTGTTATATCAGGAATTGTTCTACATTTTCATGTCATTTTAATGTTCTGCAAAATCATAATTAATTGCCCATGAAATAATAAGAATTATTAATTAATTAAACATTTCTGCTTGTGTTTGGAAAATAAAGTTTAAATATTTGCAACTAAACTTACTTTTTAGTTAATATTTGTGGTTTTAGTGATTTTAAATAACATTTATAGTGAATGAAATAAGGTGTGTATTATTAATATAAGATGTACTACATACCTTTAGTTTTTAGTAATTTGAATTTTTTGTCTTTCTTTGTTAATATAAAGAAAAGTTTTTATTTTCTTATGTGTATGTAAATAATAAAGTTCAAATATGTTTTACTTTAGCTGGAATTAAGGCTGGTGTTGTTGGAGCAGCTGGTTTTGCAGCCTTTTCCACAATCATTGATTATTACCTTAGGTGATATTAGAGGTAAGATTTTTCCATTGTAAAAATGTTTTCAAATCATTATATTTGGAGAAAGAAACAAGAGGAGTAACTTGTATAGTATGTTTTGTTTTGAAAGTTGGATACTATTATAGAAAAGATTTTGTAGTGGGACAAGCCTCATATTAGAAATGATAATCAAATAGGTATAATATAAATAAATATATTTTAAGATGCACACATTCTTACATTTAGAATGCAAAAAGGAAATATAGAACTTAAAATTCTGTATTTTAGAGTTTTAATTTTCTGATTTTGGTTTTATAAAATCTAAATGTATTATAAATGCTTTCAGAGGAACTAAAATGTGTATTTGTTTTCTGCAGGTTGTAGATCCTGTTCATCAATCTGTACAGACTTCAGAATGCTCTTATTACTTCATTATACATAGTTGTATAAGACCTATGTTCTCAAATAGATAAGTGAGTGTTTATTGTATTAAAATGCAGTTTTAGTTATACAGCTGATGGTGTTTCTTATTTACTGAATAATGCAGCAGTACTTCAACAAATATCGAGACAGATGTTAGAATAGCTACAAAGATACAACATTAACTACAAACACATAGTATTCGCAATAAGAAAAAGAGCAACAGCTTGAGAAATACAGAATTAACTATAGAGATGTTAAATTTGACAAATGTACACACATATCAATGACTTTAGAAACTGGGCAATATCTGGAGGATCACACCAGTAGATTAAACAAAGAATTGATAAAAAAAATAGAAATAACTACAGAGAAACAGTAGTTGGTAAACAAACTAAAGAGGAATAGCAACTAAAATATGACAAAAGTTACAGAGGCATAACAGACACAAAAATATGGTAATAACTAGAGACATTAGGCAAAAGTTAGAGACACAACAATAGCTAAAGCAATACTGAAACTGGAACCAAATACAGTAACACTACAGGGACATGCCACTAGTTTAAAAAATACAATGACCACTACTAACACTTGGAAAGGCATATTGCAAATGTCACACCTTTAAAAAATTATCACATTACAAGTAAACATTAACCCTTTCCATATGGGTCACTGGTGAAAGGCCATGTCATCGCTTTTGTTGACTATTTCATGAATTTATTTCAATATGTTTGGTATCGAACTGTAGATTATACTTCAATTTTTAGTATTATACATTACTCAATTTCTTAATTTAAAAGTAAATATTAAAAAAACAGTTATACATCGATTTTGTGTGTCACATGGTATGTTGAATGCAGCACTGGTTAAAATTAGATGTTTGTGATGTCAAAATACTAAGTCTGTAGTTTTGAAATTACTGATATTGAGAAGCTAGAATATAAAATAAGTGATTCACACACTTACTTATGGTGCCTACTGTTTGCTTGACTGAATTATCTATCTCTTCAATCCCGCTGATTTTTCTCGCCAGGCTTATATACTAAAAAAGAGGGCGTCTAGTAAACACTCGGACATTTGCAGGGTTCCTTGATAATTTGAGAAACTCCAGCGTGCTGTTGTAACACTGCCCCTTCCTTAGTATTGTTTGTCCTGAACAGTAGCCACTTACATTAAACCAATAGATAATTAATAATAACTTAAGTAAATTTACACAATTTACAAACACAAAATGAAAATACAGTAAAGTCTCTTAATTTTACAGGACGTATTTTCTTCCGTACTGGTCTCCGTCTCATTAGCTTCTGCTTCACGTGAGGTTCATCTGCTTTATCAGGAAATGTCCAATTATCGGTAACAGTCACATCAGTGGTAGTAACTTAATTAACAGTTTCACTGTTTTCCTTCTCAAAACTGGGTAGAGTTTCTT
The DNA here is from genome assembly GCF_000517525.1 of Limulus polyphemus. Taxonomy (NCBI): domain Eukaryota; kingdom Metazoa; phylum Arthropoda; class Merostomata; order Xiphosura; family Limulidae; genus Limulus; species Limulus polyphemus. Next base: position 36,900 of record NW_013666784.1, read on the forward strand.
TTTTGACAGTGGCTTTTTCAGGTGATACGCCTTCAGCAGCGTTATTTGTTCCATTGTTCACTTCATTCCAACTGAAATGTACTGGACCGTGAAAATGCCAAAACCTGTTGGCATGCACCATCTTTGGCTTTCCTCGCTGACCACCTTTTATTCGGAAAGTCACGTCTGAGAGAGAATCCACTATGTCATATGGGCCTTCCCATAGAGAAGACAACTTTGGTCTTCCTGGGATTAT
>NW_013666784.1:38107-39453 GCF_000517525.1 Limulus polyphemus
CTCCAAGATGTCCTCCTGTTAAATTATCATGGGATTGACGCAGCACAACTTCCCGTAACTTTCTCGGTTTAACTGTTTGCCAAGTCGTCACTTTCCCATCTCCTGACAAGAGTACCATCTTCAAGCTTCAACTGGTCCCATTGTGCCCAATAGTTATTTGTCACAGGGCTTAAGCTAGACACCTTCTCCCAAGCAGGGCACAAAACACTTGCTTGTAGAAAATCAATTATTGGCTTCAAATCTTGGTCTTTCTCCTGCTCTGCTTTAATATCTATACCTATTTCCACTTCACTTTGACTTCAGCTTGATGACACCTGGTTAGCTCAACCTCTCTTTTGCAGCAATGTCTGCAGTCATTTTTGTAGGGTCTTTGTCTCAGGCATTCGGCATTTCCATGAGATTTTCCTTCTGTGTATTCAGTATCATAATTATACTGGTCTATCTTTCCGATCCAACATGCCAGTTGTCCCTCTGGGTTCTTTAGTTATCTTAACCAGCGTAATGTAGCATGGTCTGTCCTGATGGTAAATCTGGTACCATAGAGGTAAGGATGGAAATATGTCAGACTCTTTACTATAGAAAGGAGTTCCCTCCATGTTACATAGTAGTTCCTCTCTGTTTAACTCAGGACCGTACTGAAGTAGGCCACCACATGTTCGTTTTCGTCCACTTTCTGAGAGAACACTCCTACAATTCTGTCATTACTAGCATCACAATCCAGTATGTATGGCAGTGAGGGATTTAAAACCTTTAAAAGTGGAGCTGAAGCCAATTTTTCTTTCAATGTCTTGAAAACATGCTGGCAAGAAACTGTCCATTCGAACTTCTTGCCTTTTTATGTCAAATCATGTAGTGAAGCAGCTATATTTGCAAAGTCCTTCACAAATTTCCGGTAATAGGTAGAGTGTCCCAAGAAACTTCTTAAATCTCCCACATTGTCTGGTGTTGGCCAGTCACGCACTGCTTTCACCTTGTCAGGATCAGTTCATACACCATGCTCACTTACAATGTGACCCAAGTAAAGCATCTCTTTTTGGAACAAGTGGCATTTCTTGAGATAGAGTTTGAGGTTTGCTGCTTTCAAATGCTTGAATACTTCCTCTAGCCAGGACATTTCCTAATCAAACGTTGTTGCAAACACAATGACATCATCCAGGTACACTAGGGCTATCCTCCATTGTAGGCCTTCCAGTACTCTTTCCATCAGTCTCTCAAATGTTGCTGTAGCATTGCTAAGCCCGAATGGCACAACACAGTATTGCCAGGGAACTTGGCCATAACTAAATGCAGTCTTAGGTTTATCTGCTTCAGCCATTTTCACTTGATGAAAACCCGACTTTAAGTCC
>NW_013666784.1:40167-41673 GCF_000517525.1 Limulus polyphemus
TAACTTATTACATTTTCAGTGAAATCTGAAAATTGAGTTACAAAGATGATTATTACTAAAAATTATAATAACATAATGATAAGTTTATTTAGTTATTAAGAAAAGCAGTAAATGGACGGATGAAACAATGCTTATATATATATTACACAACAGCTGAGTTAAGTGTGAAAATTTAGAACAATTTTAGATTTAAAGAGCTTTGTGAGCCGTTAAGGGTTGAGCGGTCTTTAGCTCTGAGTAGATTTTCTATAAAGTAGAGGTCAAGGTCTGAAGATCCAGTGGTGATGATAGAGAAATGAAATATTATGACCTGTGGTTTCAAAATGTAGACTAATGGATATATTTATTCCTACTGTTGTTCTGTGGTGAATAACCAAGTACACCAACAGAAACTCTCTCAAGTGGTGCTCCAACACAATACTACTGTAGTTGCCAATGTTGTTTCCTTCATGAACCTTTTTGTCAGAGCACAATTCACACAACTTATACCAATTTTTTACAGGCTGTTTTCATCCAACGCAGTAGAAGCATTCTCTTATCTTCAGTGTCTTCATAACCACAAGTGTCCAGGTGCTGTGACAGGTTTTGTATATGGGCTGTGATTCTTTTACAGTAGATGTCTGTGACTTGTGGGCAATAAATTCGAACAATAAATGGACAGCACACAATCCACTTGTTTTAAAATAATATATTCAAAACAAGTTAAACATATGTACAAAATGTTTTTACACTATAGGATATCAGTTGTATCTAAAACTCTAAGTAATTCTCTTTTCTTGTCAAAAAGTCCACACAGGCTGGTTCAGTTACTTTATAGCCCAATTGACAAAACGAATTATTCTTTTTATCACTTAGGTTACCACAGTTGTATACAGAGCTTTAAATAATTCTCATTAACATCAAAAATCGACACAGGTGAGTTCAATTACTTTAGAACACCCTTTCACAAGACAAATTATTATCCTTATCTCTAGTAAACTGTAAAACTCACTTTAAATATAGGATGTTATGGCTAAATTAACAATCACACAGTCTAACTTCACTTTCATTAACTTAACTTTTTCTAATTTAACTTTTTTTTTAGAAATCACCCATCAGGGTTAAATTGCCAATTACTCAGACTAGATATGTCTAATTATCTCTCACTTAACTTTCTTTCTTGTTAACTTATTTTGTTGGTTACCACAGTTATATCCAAAGCTTTAATTTTTTTTCGTCAAAAGTCCACACAGGCTGATTCATTTACTTGAGAATCCAACTGACAAGATAAATTATTTTTCCTATCTCTGTTCTTACAATACAGCTGAGAAACACACTGTCGAAATCACCTGTTAAGGCTAATCACTCATACGCAGGCTGACTTCGCGTTTTTTTTTGTTTTGTTTTTTTTCACTCAGTAACTTTTTTGTGACTGAACTTTACTTCACTTGACTTGCTCTCACTTGGTCGCCCATATATATGTGTGTGTGTGTGTGTGTATATATATATATATATATATATTACTTA
>NW_013666784.1:42673-61825 GCF_000517525.1 Limulus polyphemus
ATATATATATATATATATATATACTTAATATTTTTTTCCAACTGAGGCCTCGAAGTTTCTACAAACTACGAGACGCTATGATGTAACAATACACACTTAAGGCAACGAGAAAAATACCGAAAATTCTAGTAACGTGACGCCAATAATATAACAAAAGCCTAGTACAAAAATTAAACTGCATACACAATGCACGACTCGTACAGAGCTACATAACTAAACCTGTCATAATTATCGCTTTTAAAATGAACTTTAACACTATTGTTATGAGAACTAAATAATCATCAAATGTCAAATCACTAAATGAAATAAATAATAACTCTTACACTAAACAATCTTGTATATCCAACATGCTGGAAGGTTGTGGAGATGATAGATGCTTTTGATTATAGTTACTGTGGACATAGTTGTATCTTTCCATTTGCAATATACCAAGCCTTCTCGTAGGTATAATGAATCCCACTGTTTTCTGTATATCTTTGTCTTTGGGCTGTATTTATCTAATTTCTGACATGAGGATCATTAGACACATTTCCTATTGCTCTGAATAATCAGCTTAATACTCATTATTTTTTGCCTTAGCATCTTTCAGTTGAGTTTTGTACCACGAGAGTTGTTCACTATCTGTGCCAAATTAATCCAACTTCTGACATTAGTGTCGTATTAGTTTGAATTTTGGGGTGGATTATTCGGTAAAAATATAATGCACAAATCAGTCCAATTATTGATGATAAAGGTGTTTCATGAACTAATTAACTTCAGAATCAACACTTATCATTTACTTGCCAACATTCGAATCTATGTCACATCAAACATGCTCACCCTTTCAGCAGTGGGGGCATTATAATGTGACGGTCAATCCCACTTTTCGTCGGTAAAAGAGTAGCCCAAAAGTTGGCGGTGGGTGGTGATGACTAGCTGCCTTCCCTCTAGTCTTACACTGGTAAATTAGGGACGACTAGCGCAGATAGCCCTCGTGTAGCTTTGCACGAAATCTATAACAAACAAAGAAATACTTGCTAACTTCTTATGTATGTACAGTACTTTTTCATAGCAGTAGTAGTTTGTTGGAACACAACTTCAATATTCATAAAATTTATATAACTACCAAAACGACCAGCAAACTTGCTAACTCAGGAGTTGGTCAACTACTGTAATAAACTTGCTAATCGGTTAACAATCTCATCACGATCTAGCCTCGTCTCACACGTGTTTTGTATTATTCCCTCAACGTTCGAGAAAATTGTAGTTCAATACCTTAAGAACTAACCAACCAAAAGAATCATAGGCTAGTTACTATAGTATTTGTTCTAAAATCATCACTTGAAGTTCGAAATTCCTTATATGCCGAAAACCATAAAAACGTCTCAAGCGACAGAACTGTGGAAATACCCTGGTGAAACACAGAAAGTCAGGTCTCGCATAGGTTGCATACATCAATCAATGCTCTGCGCGCAATCTTAAGCCAAACCTATTGTTCATGTCTCTGTATTGCTTGTTTGAATAGGTCATACCTTCCAAGAAGTTCACATAGAAACAATTACATGTTAGCTTGAGAGTTAAGAACAAAGGTTGCAGTGTGTAGCCTATAACTTTTTTAAATGACTTAATTAAATCCTTGCCGTGGCTTTGAAGCACATAGAATCAGTGCTTTCAAATTATTATTTCAAGTGGATACGAATGATGACCCATTCCCCCCTGTATTGGATGCCAATCCATTGCAAATTAACCTTCAGCTAACAGCTGGTACCCAGTCATACAGCTTGGTAGACTGGAACAAATGAAGGAAAACTACCTTGCTCAAGGACACAACAGTATGACGCGGGCCAGCCTTGAAGTCACAAGCATTCGACTGTGAGTCCAAAGCACTAAGCCATGCTAATTTCATAAAATGACAAGCACTAGTTTTATGCTTTTGATATGTCTTTTGAACGAAAATGTCATAACTACAGGCAGAAACTGCATGGACATTTGGAAAAGTGCTTCATGAATATACTTGAATAAATATAATTTTCTAGTTATAGAATGGTGACATTCATATATTTTTCAGTCATTACAAATACCCTAGTGACACAATAAAAAAAAGTAACATAATTATACCAACAATCTTGAGATGGCTATTTCGTAGTGTGCCTTGTTTAACTATCCTATTCATAGTAATTTTGATATTCACAAGCCATTTATGCGTACACAGATGGTTGGTTACATTATATTATAACGACTTTAAATATACAAATTGAGAAACGCAGCCGATATGAAATACAGGTGGAATGGAATATATCAGAACTAGATTTTACATTGTTTAAAGTAGCATAGGTATTGTGATGCCCCTAGAATTGATTTCTTTTGGGAATGGTATGTAACTGAAAAGGGTTCCGACGCAAAATATTCCCGTATTCAAATCACAAAGCTGCGCTCATATCTGGGATTTAGAATTTCCATGACGAGAATATCCCATGTACTTAATGGTATTAGAGAATAAAGGATTATGGATCAAACTTGGGAAACTAGGACCCAATAGAAAGAGACGTAAAACATTTCTTGCCCCAGCCGTGTTGAGCAAAGTGTGGCGTCTTGTAACAGGTTATAATCCACGAACACAAAGGACAGTGGCAAAAGCAGTCCACGTTCTCCATATGACAGTATGCTGCATAATAAAGAAAAAATTACGTCTGGAATTGTGACATAAGTCACGTATACAAAAGTTTCTTTCACAAAATGTCAATTCAACTGTCTAATACCTCAAGTAGCTGAAGAATGAAACGTTTATATATGCTATTTCATAAAAAGACATACTAGCCAAGTCATCAGATGCAGCAGTTAGCATTTCTCGAACTCGAACTGTTGAAACAGTTGCTGAGAAACCATCGTTCTCGTACACTAGAGGAATTATGGAGAGCTTGTAAGAAGTTTGTTTGTTGAATTTCGCGCATTCTAGGCTCCCCTGCAAGAACTAATGGTGTGTTTTCGATATGACAACCTTACGATGAATCCATTTGCAATGGAAACAACAATGCAGAGATATTGTCAAGATGCACGGTCATCAGACAGAGTATGACTGGATGTGGCGACATGTATTTTAACGACGTGGTTTGATTGGTTGTTTTGAATTTCGCGCAAAACTACACGAGGGCTATCTGCGCTAGCCGTCCCTAATTTAGCAGTGAAAAACTAGAGGGAGGGCAACTAGTCATCACCACCGACAGCCAACTCTTGGGCTACTTTTTTACCAATTAATAGTGGGATTGACCGTCACATTATATCGCTCCTACGTCTGAAAGGGCGAGCGTGTTTGATGGGACGAGGATTCGAATCCGCAGGTTGTGAGCCGAGCGCCCTAACCACCTGACCATGCCAGGCCCTTAACGACGTGGTGAGGTTCCAAAATAGTTTTAATATAACATATTCAACCTCTGTAGTGATTATATTAAACTAGTATTACCGTTCTGTTTTAATATATGTATATATTGTTTACATTGTTGGCATGGAAAAACATTTTGGTATAACAATTTGCTAGCAATAACAGATCTAACTTTTTTTACTAAACTTGCCTTCATAACATTTTTTTGTCAACTTACTGTAAAGAAAAATAATATGATGTCAATTTTAAGTTATATTTGGGGTTTTCTAATGAAATAATAACATTCAAATATCACAAGTCAATTATGTCCATAAAGAAAAAGTTTTGTATTTGTTTATTATTTTATCTTTTTTTTTAATAAGAATTTTCATGCTTTTGGCATGCATAAAAAAAACGAAAAGGAGTGAAACCAATGGCTTGATAACTATGTTATATTTCAAACGACGTTTCAGGTAACTGCCTTTGTTCATTGAAGCCTTACCGAAATTTCGTTTGAACTAAAATGTAATAACTCAGACTTGGCTTCACAAAGTTTTTGATTTTATGCGTGTGTGACTTTCACATGCAATATCGTGCAGACATTTAACTCATCATTATGTTTTAGCTCTATGGCGGTGCTATAAATCGGGTTTCGATACCCGCGGTGGGAGGAGCACAGACGGACCATTGTGTAGCTTTGTGCTTTACAACAAACAAACAAAAGATATGTGGGATACGCCGAAACTGTTGTAGCATAATATCTTGTACCAAGGTAACGAGAGTTTTGGAACGGTTTCTGTATCGAAACCGGCTTGTTGGTGTGTTGAAAAAATTCTTTACAGTAGCAACCAATAACAGATAAGAGGTGTTTAAAATTCTGATTAGTGCTTACTTAAACCCTTTATTAGATAAGTAGAAACAGAAGTTTTTTAAAAAGACACTAGTTTCATATTATGCAATAAAAGAAAAATTAATAGTTAAGTGTTTGTCTCCAATGTTTTAATCAGTTGATATTATTATTACCGTTGGAGGCGTTTCGGGGAGACATCTTGCCTTAGAATCTACTGTAAGACAGATATGCAACAAATAAAAAAGCAATATAATGGATTAGTTGGTTTCTCAACAAGGACAATAAAACATAAAAAAGCTTTGCGGTTACTGAAGAAACATTTTTCTGTACAAACAACATTGTTCTGGGATGTAATTTTTTTTAGCGAAAGTAAATGATTGAAATTGTGTGTATAGCTGACAAAGAAAATAAAACATCATTGCAGATCTTTTTTACTAGATACAGAAATTATTAATGAACTATACTTCGAACGATTATTAAAACATGTACAGGCATTTAACTGTATTCTTATTTGCGCATTTATTTTAATATTAACTAAGAACTTTAATACAATAACGCCCCCTTTCTAAACATTTTCATTGTGTTCGAGGGTGCTATTCTAAACAATGTATCATATGTGCTTTTTGGAATAATAGGGACAATCTATTTAAAATGAATGTACTTTAACACTAACTAAGAAGTGTTGATATATTGGATACGTTAAGTTTTAGTTATGTATTTGTAAAAGTTGTCATTTCGTCGAAAAGAGTTGTCGTGTGAATAAGGCAATGCCAACAGTCGGTTGTAAAGTGTTTGAGAAGCGTATTTTCCTCTTCTTCAAGTTTGCTATATGCTTTACTATTAGCAGTTCTTTTAGTTTTAGGCATAATTATGTTGTTGCCATTAAATCTGATATTAGGCACACAACAGTTATGTCTTCGAAAAGTGACACTTTTCATCAGCAGCATTTCCTAAGACCTGGTAAAAATTGGAATACAAATTATAATTGATAAGTCAAATTGTAAACGAATTTGTGCTTCTTTTGTGCAGTAAATTTAAAGGTAGCTTGTCTGAAATACGCTTAAGCCTTAATCATTATTTTGATTTGTAAAGAACACCCGCCTGAAAATTAAATGCAGTTTAAACAAATTATACATTTACTTAGTTTTAATCTTTGCCTGAATAATCTTGTCCAATGTATGATGATATATTTTTATCTTAATTGTTGTTTTGACAATTAAAATTTATAAGTGGAATTAAATGGTAAATTTCAGAAGTTTTTCTTGTGGAAAAATGAAATTAATTTTATTCTCATTAGACAGAATAACTGTTAGTAATTGACATTTAAGAACTAATCTGTATAAATAAAACCTGAAATGGTTTTTTAAGAGAAAACCTCTTCAGCCTCAGGTATAAAATAGTTTACAGCCAGTTTCTCTTGTGTGTTGGGCATATATGAAATTAACATGTAAATAAATTTACATTTTACCTATTATTCCAGAAAAACAAAAACTATATTTTATAGCATAATAATTTTGGTTATAATTATTTCAGACTTAATAAAAATGAAAACACACGCACTTGGATTTTTTAACTTTTAAAATTAAAAGATGTACTGCTAGATACGTTTATAAGAAAGTTGTACCAATTCTATATCTTAGCTTGTGATATTAAAATTAAATGACAGTCCCCTGTTGGGACAGCAGTAAGTCTACAATCTTGGAACACTAAAATGTGGGGTTTGATTCCCTGTGGTGGACACAGCAGATAGTTCAATGTGGCTTTGTGTAAGTAAAACAAACAAACAAATTAAATAATTAGTATTTGAGATGTTTAATATAACTGCTACAGTTCATTGTTTATGTATTATTAATCATAATTTTCTCTGAGATGTTACTTAGGATTTTAGGGTTTCTGTTTTTGATATAAAGTTATTATTTTATATTTAGAAAAGAGGTAAAATATTGTTAATTTAATACATTATTTATTATTTAGCTCTTAACATATGGTGGACAAATGTAACATATTTCAGCATTTTATAGTATTATAGAAGCTATGATTTTAAATTATTAAAATGTTAGAAACTTGGCCAATGAGTAGATTTCTAAGCTGCTCTCTGGCTCCCAACTGATTTGAAGTTTAACAACTCTGTTATAAGGCTTTCATTAATTATGTTTAAAAGTGGGCAAGAACTGGCCAATGTATTTTGCCTAAAGGTAATGGTGTATACTCGTAATTTAAACATGTTCAAGAAAAGGGCTTCAGTTAGGTTGGATTGGTTGTTTGAGTGAATGGTAGAGTAACCTGAATAGACAGGCTTTTTGTCACATTATTTGTTTTTGTGATATTAATTCAGAGGAGTACTGTTTATAGCTCAACGATGTACTAAACAACTTGCTTTAAATTCTCCTTTAATGAATTAAATTTTCTTAACTACAATTTCTTTAAACAATTAAACAAAAACATAAAAGTTAGTAATATGACATTTAGCTGTTAATCCATACACCAAACCTCCAAAATCTAGCTTGTTGAATTTTATACTCAACAAATAATCACATCAAATTATTTGAATTACAGTTTAGACCACAACATCTGTCATTGTTAGCTTTCCTAAGAGAGAAAGTTCCGGCCAAGAATCAGTTTAGGATTTTCTAGTTTGTACACATACTTATACATTAATTTTTACCATTAAATGCTTAATTAATCCTGAAATATAAAATACTTCTATTAAAGGCTAAGTTTGGGACGTATGTGGGTCCTCCTTTTTTTTTAACCTTATAATCTTTAGTATATGCAAACAGTGTTTTTTAACTATGTCATTCATTGGTATTTTTCAATATTATTTTGACAGTCACTATATTATCTCACGATAATTATTATTTTATTATACTTAATGATAGATTTTAAAAAATATTTCTTTAAAATACAAATTGTTCACCTTAAGTTGCAGTGACCTAGTTTGAAGATCAATTTATGTAGTACTAAACATTTTAAACCTTCTTTTTGTGTTATTAATCCTATTGCATTTGTTCTTAATAAAAACAATATTCTCCTTATTTATCAGAATTCTCCAACAGCATGACATATTCAGGCTAGTTTAGATAATTTAAAACCCTGTTGTTACCAGTATTTTACATAAAGTAGAAGCAAAAAAAAAGTTATAAAGAGGGCCTAGAAAATCTTATAAGTAATATTTATTCAACCAGAAAGATACTTGCTTGTTGCTAACTTTTCATTACAACCAATAAGTCAATTTTCAGTCCATTTTGCTCTCTTATTCATATATGTTATGAGAACCTAACTTTTTAATTATTTGTGTAGAAATTCATCAAAACTTTTCAAAAGTCAAGAGAAACAGCTATGCTGTCTTTTAGAAATATTGGAGTTTATCAAATAATAACCTTAGCAAGTTAGTGAGACAAAACAGCCTTCTTCTAAACTATGCTGAGTGCATTTTATTAAGTTCCAGTTTTCTAAATCAACTCTTGGATTACTTTTATACCTGTTAAATGTTGTTTTTTATTGACAATATAACCAAGATTGTTCAACTTTCCAATGCTGTAAACCAATTTGTACTATATACACTCTTTCTGTTATTTTTTCATGTGTTTGATATTTATTTGTAGCCAGGTGAAGAGTTGTTCTCTTTGCCATCTTAATGCTTTTAATAACTTTTGGCTAAACCTTACTTTGAATAATGTGAATTAAGCCGCTGAACTTGCATAAAATATCAAGTTAACCTCCTATAGAATACCTTGCATTTTATTATTTGCTTTCATTTAACATCTATGGTAGATCACTATCTTTTAAGATGAAATGGATGTAAGAAACATTTTTTTCCCCCTTCATAAAACATTTTGTGCTTATTTAATGCCTGATATACCTAATAAAATCTTTTGTTTCTCACATTTCACATTACTAATCTTTGTTAGTTAGGTTTTTTTTATGTTTTTAGTCAGCATTTATAAACTGTGGGACATCAAGAAGAATTTTGGCCTGTCAGGTATGAATTTTTTTAGTCAATGTTTGTAAATTATAGGATATCAAGGGATCTACTCCTCATCCAGGGTCATCCTGACTCCTGTCCTCCCTCAACAAACAAAAAAATAATCACTAAATCCAGTCCTGTTCCCCAAATATTAATTCACCCCTTTTCCTAAACTTGTATAACATTGCAGTCTCCAACACACTAGGTGTCGGTTTGTTACACAGATTGATCACAGAAGTCAAACATCCTCTACTGGAGATGTACCAGACCCATTCCAAATCTTAAATTAATGACTTCTTGTTCTACAGTCTTCAGATAACAATATAAACAATTTGATCTATCAATCTTATTAATTCTTTTAATAATTTTAAATGTTTCTATTAGATCATCCCTGATTCTTTTTTTTTTTCAAGAAAGAACAAGTTAAGAATATCAACATATTCTCATATGAAAGCCCAGCCATTTCCAAAATAATCTTGGTAGCCATTTTCAGAACAACTCAATTCCCTTCTTAAGGTAGAGAATCAAAATTGCACATAATGGGAGATCTTTCTTTGTAGTTTTGATATTTTAATGGAAGGTAGTTGTTAATATTATTCAGCAGGTACCTGACTTTAGAAAAGTGGATTTTAATGAATTTCTGAAGATTTTGGAGAGATAGAGACTGGTTATAATAGCATGAAGCTATTGAACTCTGAAAGAATTGAAAAATTATATATTAAGTGTTATGGTTCTGGCAAATTCTTGATATGAAACATGATTTGAGAAAAGTAAATATGAAATGCTGGACTGCACACAAAAAGAAAACTAATGAAAGTGTGTATAAAAGCAAAACATTTATTGGATGAGAGTGATGAAATCCACTTTACAAATTATGTAACTAAATGTATATGCTTACACTTTATTTTATTTTCTTAACAGATGCTATCCAAGTCTTGCAGCCTCTTCCTCCAATCACTGAAGGAGATTTAGGCTCCAGATTAACTCTACATTGTAAGGTGAGTGGGTATCCTCAGCCAAAATTGACGTGGCTGAAAGATGGGCAACGGCTAACACCTGACCTTAGTTGGCAACCAAAACAAGGCCACACATTACTAGTGTCAGCTGGATTGAGTGCCGTGGATGCAGGAAACTACACTTGCATGGCCGACAGTTACCATAGCCATCAAACACTCAGTACAATACTGATTATCAGAAGTAGGTCCTCTTGTTTGTTTAAATAGTTAATGAAAATAAGGCCTGGCATGGCCTGGTGGTTAAGGTGCTTGACTCGTAATCTGTGGGTTGCGATATTGAAATCCTTACCAAACATGCTCACCCTTCTAGCCATGGGGGTGTTATAGTGTGAAGGTCAGTCCCACTATTCATTACTAAAGAGTAGCCCCAGAGATGGTAGTGGGTGTTGTTGAATAGTTGTCTTCCATTTAGTTTATCTCTTCTGAATTAGGGATGGTTAATGCATATTGCACTAAATTTAACAACAACATCAATCAGTATGACATTATTTGACTTACCATAATCAAAATGTTAGCAAAAAAAGTAGTTTATTTCAATAATGTTGTAAGATACTGTGTAGTACATATACATTGTTTGATTTTGAGGTAAATATCAGAAGTGAAAGAGAGTTCTGTTTATGGCAGAATCAATTCCACTTTTATGTGGGACATTTACATTAAGTCACACTATAAGGGATGGCAGATGCAAAATAAGTGTGTATATATAGGCAAGCTAGAAGTGCATATGCCATTGGCAATTAGATACTAAGATGTTTCAAGTGTTTCCATGTTCCAAACATTATTACTGTTAGAATAGCAGCTTAGGCCTGTTTTGATGCATTAGAAACCAAAACATAAAAGAAATCAGGAAAAAAAACAAGATACCACATTCATTTTAAAAACTATCTAGTTTTAATGAGTGACTATTATGTACCATAAACTCAAGTTAGGGAAATTATAAATATATTAGAATTTATGTGTAGGTATGTATGCTGTCCTCCATGGAATTGGAGATGGTAGACCTTGCCACCCCCCATATACAATTCTTAACATAAATAACTTATGGTTTGTTACTGAAAATAAATCTGTAAAATCTAATGATATAACCTTTTTTAATAACACACATTGTAGTTGTATGAACTAATGAAAGCTTAGATAACAAAAGCCTTCACTCAGTTTTTGTGGAGAAAGTATTAAGATAAGAGTTATCGCAATGTAAAAGTAATTAGCTGAAAGATGGAAAATTCTGTAAACATTTATTGAAATTCAGTACTAAGTTATATTTAAGCTCTTCCTGGGTTACAGTCTGCACTAAGCATATGAGAATTCTAATTTATGTGGATTGTCAGGACTGTTTAAAATACTAATATTAAAATGACAGAAAATCTGTTTTAAAAGACTGTCTTACAAATATACTCTGGTTGTAGTTAGTCTTCTCTTAGAGAATTATTGAAGCACTTTAGCCACCTGTTTAATCATTACAAGAACTAGCACAATATTGTTATTGGATAACTTGGAGTTATCCTGCTCTTGGATAAATATTAGCATAATAAGTTCCTTGCATACTGTCTTATGAATATTTTTTTCAGGTGTAAAAAAAATAAATACCAGCATTTGTACATATACATAATAAGTTATCAAAGAACTTGTACCAAATAACAAAAAATATTATAACACAATAGAAAGTAGATCTATAGTAAATAATTAAAACTAAAAGACGTGTGAACACTACTATTTCAAAGCATAACATTTTTCAGTGCTAAATGTTTTACTTAGAGATATATTTTCCTGTACACAAACTATTAACTATAACATGGATCAAGATAAATACTTGAAGTTGATTAAAATCAGTGTTTGATAGCGTTAATAAGTTAGAAAAATCAACTATTATGTATGGAAATCAAACTGTATGCAGTAAAAGTTTGTAGATATATGTCATGTTTATTATATGTGTGAAGGTTTAGTAGGGTTGTCAATTCGTGGACTTATGTGAAACTAAAAACTACTCATCTTTTTTTTGTTTTTTTAACAATGAACAAAAAGATATAGTGGACTGACAAAAAATGGTATTAAGAAGTAACTGAACAATTTTTATTCTACAGTCCAGACATAACTGATTCATCAGTTTGGTACTCTCTGATTGTTTGGCATAGTAAGTAAAAATGGTTGTGCCAGTATTTGAGTGTATTCTGATTGATTTTTTTTCATTTTGTTTTTATAGCCCCACCAGGCAAACTAACCAATGTGACCGTACATCCATCAACAGTTGTTGCCACAGTTCGTTGGCATCTTACTAGTGATGGAGGGTATCCAGTCACACATTTTACTCTGCTTTATTACCCCTTGGTTTCTTCTAGCAATAGGTCTGGGCATCTCCCACTTCCTGTACACATAAGTCCATCTACTGTGAGTTTCACATTTTTGGATTGCTACTATTCTATGCTGAGAAATATATATATACTGTTAAGAGTTTATAAATTTGATTTAGTTTTTGTCATTCATTAATCAGTTTGTTGCAAGTTTTATAATGAGTTAAAACATTATGCAGAAAACAAGTTGTTCTTAATGAAATTTGTTTCTTTTATTGTATTTTCTACTTTACTCGTATCTTTAAAGCTAATTTGTTTTTTAAAAGCTTTAAATTTCAGACAAATTTTTGTTTGTTTATAATTCATATGTTTGAGAAATAAGTATTACAGAAGGATACAGTTTTGAACATACTGTATACATATTGTATAAAACAGAGTTTGTTATAATTGTGCAGTTTTAGAATAAAACTACTTGACACTTCAGTCTTTTAATCTTTAGTTACATTTTTCTGGTAAATAAAGTATTATTAAATGTTCAGTGAAGAAAAACTAGAGAAAGTTTTCTCATTATCTTTTGCCACAGAGACAGTTCTTTATTTACCACCTACAGCCAGGGACAGAGTATGTGTTTAGAATTTGGGCTACCAATAGACTAGGACCTGGAGAGGCTTCTACTGTACAGGCAGCTACAGTTAAACCCATGGATCCTCCCCGTTAGTAAAACCTTATTGGAGACATTTTATTATAATTTGTACTATAGATATATTAGGTTTTAGTATTAACTTTCAATCAGAACAAGTTATCTGCATTATTAATATTGTACATGTATAGTGTAGTGTACTAAAACTACAATAGTGTTTTTGAAGTTTCACTGTTTACTTACCTTACATGTGCAGCAATTAGAGTATACACAGAAAGCAGTACCTGTTGTACAGAGGTCAGAATATGTGAGCTGCCTGCTCACAGCAAGGACAAGAAAGCATTGGTATAAAGATGCTTTCACCTGCTAACTATCTTACCCATGTATTCAGTAGTGGAGTGTTTGGAATAACAGAAGAATGAGAGCATGGGCAGAGTCAACAGAAGTACCTTTTTTTACATTCAGGTAGTAATTTCCATTCACCAAAGTAAACTGCCTCTGTTGAGTGAGACTTCGTTCTCATAATGACTTGACAACAGGTTTTAATTGAGTAGGAGTCACCAATAGATTGTTATTAGTATGTAAGCTCTGATATTAAAGTAATGTGACTCATTTAGTATATGTCAAGAATTATTGTTTGAAAAAGCTTTAAACCTTAAGCCATTCATACCAAACCTACTTAATTTCATTTGATTTTGAACAAACTATAATTTAGTTCTCCATCTGTTTCTAAAGAAGTGTTAAGAATATGAAGGACAAAAAGTATTTATGTTGGATATTATGTAAATCTTAGGTCACTAAAAACTATGAAATGTGGACTTGTTGTTGTTTAAGACTTATGATATATATGTATTAATATTAGAATAGGTTACATGCAATGGCATTCTCAACATCACATTTTTGAATTTATTTTCTATTTGGAACTGTGTTATTGGAGCCTTTCTTGGGCAAACGAACTGAACAATGCTCCAGTAAGAGGACTGAAAGTTTGCAATAAAAAACAAAATTTAACTAAGTAAATATTCGGGTATGCAATGAAGGCTCTAATAAAAGTAATGAACTTCTCAATAAAAAACTTAATTTAACTTGGTGAATGTTGATGTAACTTAATTAACCAAATCTTGGATCGGATTATATCACATTCCTTAAAATCAAGCAGTACACTTTAGCCAAATCATTACTGCTTGTGTTACTTTTAGATAGATGACATGAGATGCATACAATTTTAGTATTTTATTAATGTTTTTTTTAATGCAAAATATATAACAAGTTTTCTCCAAATGAAAATACTTAATGTTATATACCAAAGATTCTTGAGGTGAAATGCACCTACATAGGCATGAAAAAGTTAATTAACATACCATCAATTAATGACTGTGTGGAAACAGAGGTAATGTTTTCACTGTAACTGCATATACCATCCCCTAAAAACTTTGACACATATCACATTATATCTTTATCCATGATGGATTCCCATCTGTTAGGAAATAAGCATTGCTTAGAAAAGAATGTGGAATAATTTCTTCATATCAACCTCATAGCTTTTCAAAAGGCTTAGATCTGGATCTAGCAGTTGGACAACATCAAAGAGAATCTTTGACCAGATTATCTTCAAGCATCTCTTTCTTTGCAAAGGTTTTCTAGAACAAGCTTGTGAAGATGAATGGGAAGTATACATCCCTTCCCCTTTTAGATCTTCCAACTCAACATCCAAGAAGTGACTGATTGATAAGGAATTACCAACACATTTCGAGAATGCCTTTCTCATTATTATTTCATTTATACCTGTTTCCCTGAATTCTTGGCCATCAAAGAAAGGAGTGAACCAAATTATTTGTTTTTTTGGCCTGAATACATTTTAAAATATCATAGACAATTAACTTCAGTATTACTCAAAATAACTCTTTATCAGTCCAGTAATACATCTATCAGACTAGATTCTGTCTATTACAAGATGTATCATCTATCTACTGCTTCACTAAGCCATATTCTATTTCTTTTTTTTAACTGAATCTGTCAAGAGGAGGCATTTTCTAGCGTATAGCATAAAACTGTTGTCATCCTTTTATCAGAGTCTGAGAAGGATCCTTTTTGATTATAAACCCTTTATTTTGACTAGCTGTCTGTGTAATGTTTTGCAGAGGATGTTTAATGTTGATCTTGTTTAGTTCCTCAAATCAATCGGTCTTCTTTCCAACACCCAGTATGGTTTTTGTAGGCAGAGATCCACCAGAAACCACTGGATTTGACTTTCAAAAATGTGAATCAAGCAAGCTTTTCTTAAGAAAGAGAATGTCTTGTTTTTGTATTTTTTTAGCTTGAGAAGGCTTATGACATTGCATGGAGGTTTGGTATTTTATGGGTTTTGTGGCCATTTGTCCAGTTTTATTTAGCAGGTAAATCATTCCAAGTCTGCATGGGATAAACATTATCTCGATCTTTCACATAGAAACATGGAATACCTCAGTGTTACATCTTGAGGATCACACACTTAAGCATTAAGATCAATGCCATCACTGAACAATTTCTTTCAATACTTATAAACAGCCTCCGTGTGGAGGAATTACAGGTTTCCTGTTAGTCATTGAATATAAGATTTATTGAGTTGCAGCTTCAAACTGCCCTTAATAACATAAGTTGATGGACCATTTAAAGCAAGTTAAAATTTTCATCATGTAAAGCTAATAGTTGAGATCACACTGTTCCTAAGTGCTTAGAACTTGTAAAATAAGCTGAATTTTATTCCACACATACAGCAGTTTATACCAATAAATATAGTCTAAAATGTAGCTAATAATCCATATGTTAATAGTATACAAGTTTGAATAATGGTTGGAGATGGCTTGAATGGTTAATGAAGAAAAACGTTAATATAAGTTTAACATAACAGCAAATGTACAATGTTTCGACAAGGTTTTGTATCAAAAAAATATATAGAATTTCCTCTAGTGTGAGAATTGTGACATTTGCTCTCTAGGCATTCCCTCTAATGTAATTCATTTACTACCTCTCTAAGAAGTATGAAATTTAATGTAAATTACTAATTATAATATCACCATTACTCAGGCAAAGCATAATTTTCCTAGCCTTCAATCTTATTTGGTTACAGAGCCATGAAATAAACAATCAGACCCTTCTTGCCATTCCCACATGTCACATTTTTTCTCTCAGAAATTGCCAAAGCTATCTCTGATATTCAGTACTATATTACTTATAACCAATCTTTTGACTCCATGTCTACAGTACTTATCAACTTTAGTGGAGTCAAAATGGGATTTGTAGCTTAAGAAAATAATGTAGACACTATTTCCAGTCTAGTTTGTATATTTTTTTAGAGTCCCTAGTTATAGGCTTGAAAATATAATCTTTGCATTTTGATTCAACTTGTTTCTGTACTTTTTTGATGACCCCTATTCCCCCTTTTTTCCCCAATTTTTTTATGTCCATTTATGGAGAATAAATTTTAATCTATATACATTCATGTGTATTCAGTTAAATGTTATATTTTTTCAACAGTTAACTGCCGCATTGGCTTTTTTTCTATCCAACCCTTATTTACTGAGCCAGGTAGTTTTGTGCCTGATATTTTGTGTAAATACACGTTTAACAAGCATCAAGTACAAAGGAACCTCCTCATAACAACATTGCATATATTCTGTTTTTCTAGCTAAGTAAATCAACTTTTAATGAAACAAAATCTACTTTTTAAATACGTGTTGGATATTTGCAGCATCTAATATAGTATATCTGTCTAGATTTTGGTACAAAATACTTAGCTGATTTTGCTGTAGGCTTGTGAAAAAAAAAAGATAACAATAATAATAAAATAATATTAAAGTACATACACAGTTTCAGTGAAATACAAAAATCAGTAGGATAGATCACCACTCACAAGAGTAGAGAAATCTACTATGGTAATTAATCATCTACTGTTTGAAAACTCACTGAAATAGTTGCAGAAAATCACATAGAGATAAAGTACAACAGCAAACTCAAGAAACAATAAAGAATAACTAACTCAAGAAATGATGAATCCTCAACATGGCAGTTTCCTGTTAATGTGCTATAAGTTGCACATATTATTTTTCAATTATGATTCACATTTGTAAAACACCAGATTTTTTTAAATGGTGGAAAGTGAAGGATTTGGAGAAATTCTTCATGCCAAAAAAACTGAAGGTGCTGGAATTAATTTTAAAACTACTCTGTGACATACTCAGTACTGCATTTATTATTATTGTTCAGGTTTCAGTAAAATATTCATAGTTGTTTTTTCTGTAGCATCTTGTAAAACTATAATCAATAATAAGGCTGGAGACACTGTTCATTTGTGTGATTGCAATAAAATTGTGCATATTAGTGTCAGTGTGAAATATTTATATATAAATGGAACACTCTCACATTCATTTGTAAGTTAAAAATTAATAATATGGATCCCTTTTTTTATTATTATTGTGATATTTAAATGGAAAAACTTTCAAGTTATCAGTTGTATTATGGCAGTTTATAAAATCTGATTGTAGTCGTTAAATGCAGCTAGAGGTAAAATTTTATCTCTGTGGTATTTGGTTATTTTTGTTGCTGTTACTTGTTTTATTACTATTTTGTAAGTCACTACCATATACGTTATTTTGTCACAGTTACTGAATCGATTATAAATATTTTTTAAAAAATAATAAAGTTCATTACATTTTTCTGATATTATTAATTACGTTGATAAATAAATGGTATTGCTATTTGTTTTTTTCTTTTACCATGAAATAGTTTGAAAATCATATTTGTTAGTGAATGACAGTTTCATGGTGATCTTTAGTTGTCATCTGGTTCTGTAATGTTATAAATGTATGATACATTTTTTAGAACTCGTGGAGTATTTCACCCGGTTTAAAAGTCAAGATTTCACCTCTTCCATCTGGATGATTGTAGTTTCCTTAGTGATTGCTTTTGTTCTGCTCTTGTCGGTTTTGAGTTGTATATTGATCTACAAGGATGAGCATAATGGTAAGTAGTATGATTCAAATGTCTTTGTCTTTATAGAAATATTTTCAAACTACGATATAGTTCCATAAACAA
This sequence comes from Limulus polyphemus, assembly GCF_000517525.1. Classification (NCBI taxonomy): domain Eukaryota; kingdom Metazoa; phylum Arthropoda; class Merostomata; order Xiphosura; family Limulidae; genus Limulus; species Limulus polyphemus. Next base: position 59,845 of record NW_013666784.1, read on the forward strand.
TAACAAAAACATGTATATGAGAACCAAGACAAAGACTAGACTTCCTACCTGTGACTTGGATATCTCTGTTTGAAATCATAAAAGAGCAACTAAAGTGAGAAGAGAATGATAAATACTTGATTCAATAACAATAGGAAACGTTGTATGTAACTGATGTTGCTGCAGTAGCAATGGGAAAAATCTAATGCATTTTATATTTATATAAAGTTGGTTTTGACCTTATCATTACTGTAAAATATGTTTTATACTTTGACACAAGGTTGGAAGCTTTCAATCACCAAGGAGCATTGTAGTCAGTTATCTGTGAGTAATAGTCTTTTTCTATCACATGAAGTGCCTGTTTTATGTTTTATATTCAACTAAAGCGAGAGATAATCAGAAGAAACTTACAATTTTTTCCTTAATTAAGTAAGTAATGAGCATGTTGAAAAATGAGCATAAAAAATATTGAATCATGACAACAGTGATACTAGTTTTAATACAAACATTGAAAATATTGAATCATTAGAATGATAGTACTAGTTTTAATATGAGCTTTAGAATATATTGAATCAGGAAATTTGATAGTACTAGTTTTAATATAAGTTCATCTATTGATATCTTTGTTTCATATGAAACATTAATTGTATTTAGTAGATAAAAAACAACAAAGACAAGAATCTGTTATAATAAAATTTTACAAATTAATCAGTACATAACACATTACTTAGTTGTTCCAAAACATACATACCTGCACTGACACTAATAGCTATTTCTCGATCTTCATCTTTGCCATCTAAGGTTGTGTTCACTTGTTCCAGTCTTTATATAACCCACTTCACTACCCTTGGCAAATCTAATTTGCACAACTTTATGCCGGCCTTCACACTCCCTCTATGTTGGTACTGTATATAAGTACTGTATGTAGACAATAAAATCACTATTTCTTGACAAAGCGTGAGCATTCACACTATCATTTTGTGATTTACATTTTCTTAGTTTTCACTTTCTAATAATTGGGAATTTCTTCATTTTTTTTATCTAGAGATATATTTTGTTGAATTTGTATTTTCCTACAAAAAAAAATTGGATATGAATTTCCGTGTAACAGTTTCAAGCATGTAAGCTACTCAGCCTTCGTCTATTCCTCCTTTGTTTTCTAGTGGTGGTCAGCAATCGGGGAGGGGGGGAAATGCTGCAGAAACTATCTGTGACCTGATTCAGAGCCAGATAAAGTCCTTCATGTGGCCCGGAGGTATCTCTCCGGGAGATGCTGGTTTGAATTTTCATTCTGGAACAGGATATTATTCTGGGGAGAATTTAGACTCTATTTCCTCTCCTGAGGACTCATCTGATCAGCCACCTTCTGCCCCTTTTCTGCAGTTAGTTACACATGTTTGTGAAGTTTTGGAGATACAACCAGTTGCTATTGAGTCTACCCCTGCTTTGTTGTCTGATCAATCTCAAGGGGGGATTACTTAGTTTTCCTTCTTCCCCTGATATTGATGTGCATGCAGGGATGTTTACAATACAGTTACATGAGGGTGTCGGTATACCTCCCTCCAACTGTTTATATGAACAACATGCCCTGGCATATCATCATCAAGATGATATATATTTGGACACTCAAAGGTTGGATCTATGGGGTGCCAGGTACGAATCTGTTATCTCTCTTAACTCGATGACTACTGGCTACTAACTTTCTTAGTAGGCAATGCAAGTCTTGCTATATTTCATTCCAACAATAAAACTAGTGGACGAATAATTTCGAAAATTCATAAGTACTTTGACAAATGTAGGTAGTTTAAGAAACATAAAGCCTATTACTTTTAATAAATTTAGTTTTTTTGCATTATGATCTTTAATATCTTGGAAAATTACATTAGGAAATCATATTTATAAGAAATGATTACAATATTTATATTTGCTACAGATTTGAACTTATTACTTTTAATGTTTTAGTACATTATTTTGAAATTGCCAAAAAAATTGTATCCTCCAT
>NW_013666784.1:62814-80830 GCF_000517525.1 Limulus polyphemus
TAATATATATATATATATATATATATATCAGTTAGATTGTTTTAATTCTAACGCAATAACAATAAAAGTGTGGGTCTTACTACAAAGCAAAGATTGTAAGAAGGAAAATTATAAATTTCTTTTGTGTTACTGGTACTAGTAGTATTATGTACAAATCACACAAGTTTATCATTCTAAATACTGAATTATATTATTATGAACTAAATATAAAATTATGCTAAATTATTGAGCTTAAAGCTACAAATTTAAATTCAAAAGAATATAAAAAATCACAAACTCTTTCAGTTCAAAGTCCTAAGTCTAATTCATGTAAAGACTTTGCACTCGCCACTCGGTAACTCTTAACCCTAACATGTGGATCAACTTTCCTAAAAAATATATCTAATTTGAGTTAACTATAATGATTAATATAAACAGATATACGATGCAGCATGACTTAAGCTACTATATAAAAAAAATAAAAGTCACGTATATCCCATGCAGTTTTTTCCAGAAACAATTTTTCTAACACTTATAGAAAAGCCCTATTGGCCAGTACTAAATACAACCTTTACATAAAATGGCAGTTACTATAATAAGCACCACCCATATTTATATTGTAAAAATCCAGAGAACAACGTTTCATCATGTGCTTTCCTTATCATCCTATGATTTGTCAAATGGGAGATACAGCAATTGGAATAATTGGTACTGAAATTGACACTTTCGACTAGGATTGGCTAAAAGTTTTACAACTGAGGTATAACATGCCCAGATGCAGTTTTATAAAGAAAACAGACTAGAAAAAGGTTTAGCTACCAATCATAGATGGCAGGACCAGTGCTGAGGTGAAAGGAAATATCTTTAAAAAAATTTTGAAAAAAAACATTTCTTCTTAGAGGGCGCTTATTTACAGTTTAAAATGTATTTTAGGAATTTTTTCATTAAATTCCTCTTTAAACTTCATTAAATAATACAATTTTGTACAAATAATTGAATGTTATGCTACTATTTATAAAAATAAAATCAGAAATCCATTAAAAGATAAGTTCTCTATCATTTTTTCAATTCACAAATGATTTTGCCATCACACTTGCATTGCCTACTAAGAAAGTTAGTACCAGTAGTCATCGGGTTAACAGGTTGCAATTTTCACGGATTTGTTTGAATCTTACTACTGTTATAAGATACTTCTTTTCCTTTCAACTTTTGTCTGAAGCATATCACTGATTGCCTCAACAATTTGACAATGTACTGGGCCCTTTACTGGTCTCTACAATGACATGTTTGTCCTCTTCTTGCCTTGATGTTGTGGTTGGTCTGTTGCTGGGACTTGTTGAGTCGTGATGCCTTTTGTTGGAGGGTATTAACATACCTTTTTCTGCCTTTCGAGATTTACGAGAAGAGCCATTTATTCGGCCTTATTTATTTGCTGGAATTCAAGATTAGTTAGAAGGCAAAGTTGCTACAGCACGTTTGCAGTATTCATTATTGTCTTGGGCTGCTCAACTCTATCCTAGTTCAACTGGTACATCTGCAGGTTCGTCCCTTTGGGTCTCAAGGCCCCTCCTTCCACTCCTTGTTCCATTGGTTCTCTTAATCATTTCCATCCTTATTCTTGGGTAGTTTCGAACAGAGCACAATGGCACCAGCACCATTGGTGACTACCTATTTTTACTAAATCCTGTTGGAGGACGGTTACATCTCTTTCACCATATTTGGCATTCTTTCACCATCAGTCATTTGGTACTCAGACTGCTTGATTTGGGATTCAAGATTCAGTTTATTTCTCCTCCTTCTCTATCCTCCCTTCCAGTCATTTTTCCTCCTTCAAACCTCATTTATACGTCTTCGAGCCCGAGCCATTTAGGAGTTATTTCTCAAATGAGCCATCAAGAAGGTTGATCCCATTCATCCAGGATTCTATTCTCATCTCTTTCTGGTGCCCAAGAAAACTGGAGATTGGCATCCTATCATCAATTTATCTCGACTAAATCTTTTTCTTCAGCCTCCTCGTTTCACCATAGAATCTTTTTTTTTTCAACTTTAATAGCACTTCTCACCAGGTCTTTGGATGACCATATTCGATGTTGCAGAAGCCTATCTTCACATCCCCATAGCACAATCTTTTCTGCATTTTGTGCATGAGGATCAAGTATTCCAGTTCAGGGCTATCCCATTTGGACTTGCTTCAGCACCATATGTCTTCTGCTGAGTAGTACGGGCCTTTGCTCAGCATATTCATTTTTTGGGTCTGTGCCCACATCACTATATGGATGATTGGCTTCTTTTGGCACCAATTCATCATATTGTCAAACAACATACTCAGATTTTCCTTTCCAAAGCCAAAAGAGCGGACTTCATTATCAGGTTTGAAAAATCCATTCTCTCACCAACTCCATACCTGGTCCATCTTGGAGTGTTTTTCAATGCACTTTGAGTCAAGCTTAAACTTCTTCCCCTCAGACTTAAACATATAGAAGAAATTGTCAGGCTTTTGATTATTTCACCTTTTCCCACTGTGCGGATGGTTCTGCCTGTTTTGGGGGATCTGGGCTTCTATCGAATCCCTTCTACCATTGGGTCGGGCCCATATAATGTCTCTTCAGTGGGCACTTTGCAACCAATGGAGCATGCACATCAATTATTTGGATCAACCAGTCTCTTTGTTTGAGAACGAGATTGCAGATCTCCAGTGGTGGTTGGACAGGAATAACACGACTATTGGGGTTCAGATATCCATCTCTTCACAGATGGGGTGCTTTTCTTCAGGGACAGGAATTCCTGGGTGTTTGGATGAACCCTGAATCTACCCTGCATATCAATGTTCTGGAACCTCTTGCAGTACATTGAGCAATGATTCAAGGTCTTCTTATCTTGATCAGAAAAATAGTCATGATTCACTCAGACAACTCCATAATAGTCTCTTATCTTTTTCGTTAGGGAGGTACTTGTTCTCGGGATCTCTGTTTCCAGACTTTAGATCTTCTGTATTAGGCTCATTCCCACAACATATATCTTTTAGCCTGCCATGTACCAGAAGTCATGAATTTTATTGCAGATCATCTTTCTTGACCCCATTGAATTCTTCCAACAGAATGGATGTTACATCAGAAGGTTTTTCAGTAGATTTGTTCTCAGTTCGGAGCACCGGTGATTGACGCTTTTGCAACCCATTGGAATGCATGGCTACCATTGTTCTGGTTTCCTGTTCCTCATCCACAAGTCCTGGTGATAGATACTTTCAGTCAAGACTGGACGGGACTACATCTATATGCCTTTCCACTGGTTTGTCTCTTATCCAGAGTCTTGTCTATGATTCGTTTCGCACCTTGTCAGGTTCTCTTGATTGCACCTTTTTGGCCAACTCAGACATGGTTTCCTCTTCTACAGTTGCTTCAAGAATGTCCACTTCTTCCTCTTCGCCCATCCTTATTGAGACAACCTCGGTCCAACATTCAACATCCCGATGTTTGACGACTCAATCTTCATGCATGGAAGTTATGCAGTCCTTTGCCCATAATAGGGGTTTAACTGCTAAAGTTTTCATTTATTTGACAAAATCCCTCTGGCGACCTACTTTGGCAATCTATCAGCAGAAATGGACTGCTTATCGTTAGTGGTGTCTGAGAAGAAGTTTCAATCCCTTTCATCCAACTGTTTCCATGATATCATGTTTTTTTTTACATGGAATTTTGAAAAAGGTCTTGCTTCTTCCACCGTTGCTTTATATAAAGCTTCCTTTGCAACTACTTTTCGATATTGTAAATATCAGAAGGTTTTTGACTCCCCTATATTCTTTTCATATTTTCCGACCCAAACAACCCTTTCAACTGCCTAATTGGTGACTTTAGGGTTGTTTTACATGCTTTATCATGTCATCTCTTTGAACCCATGGCCTCCTGTTCATTATATCACCTTTCCCTCAAAGTTTATTTTTTATTGCTGTTAGCTTCTTGATGCTGTTGTTCTGATTTATTTGCCATTCATGTTCAGTGGACCCTCTATCATTCTACCTACGTTTTGCTCTATCCCAACCGATCATTTATTTCAAAAACTCTCACTGCCAGAGAAGGAAACAAATCTTTTTCTCCTATTCAGTTACCTGGAATTTCTCATCATTACTGTAGATCTAGATCATTTGTTATGTCCCATCAGGGTGCTCAGATGTTATGTGGCTCATACGGAATCATTTCAAGGCCCTAGGAACAGACTTTTTATCTCATTGGGATCCTGCAGTGTGCAGATGGCTTTGGAAGTTGATCCATATTGCTTTTTCAGGCTTATTGCAAAATGCTCCACGTCACCTCTAACCAGATTCGTCACATTTTGATGTCTTTGGCTGCCTGGTTAAACTGTTCTTTAGAAGATATTTTGTGGGCCGGTATGTGGACTTCTCCCGACACATTCACGATCTGGTAGTTTCCTCTTCGATGGGATTTCGTCTTCCTCCTGTGGCTGTGTTGACTACCTCTACCAGAATTTAACAGGGAGGTGAGTAATGTGTTATTTGTTTTACAGTTATTTGTTCTTTTCTCTTCTTAGGTCCCTTTTGATTTCTTTTGGATCCAATTCAGTGGCGTTTCCCAGTGAGGTATGCTTGTATTTAAATTCTGCACTAGCAACCTTTATGTCGGTTCCTGGTTGCAATGGGCTCTGTCAAGATGAGGTGTTCCATAAGACCTTCTGGACACAATTCTGGATGATGATATCATATTACAATATTTCTAACCAACCGCTACTTATGGACTGTCATGAGTAAAGCTAAAGGTGATTTTGCCAGTCTCTGCTGATCTTAGAATCTGAATCAGTCAAGATTAGTTTGCTTTTAAAAATTAGAGAACGTGGTTCACCTGTTGCACTGTCTCTGGAGATCTGTTCCTCAGGACTCCCCAATGCTTATGTTCCCCCCTTACTTCTACTAGTGGAGCTTGGGAGTCCTTACCACACCCAATTCCCAGTCGTTGAGGTGGTGGATAGAGGATTTTCCTTTGGAGTGTTGAGTTTTCTCCAATCTTGGAGAAGAAGGTGAAGTAGGGGACCCTCCTACCTGGGTCCCTGGAAGTTTTTTCAGATGTCGGTAGGAGCAGAACCAACCTACGCGTTAGCCTACTTGTAAAACCAGTCCAGATTTGATGCTTAGCTATCTGGTGGGCGGGGGGCTTGGACCCTCTTATGAACACTATCAAGTCTTGTGTTGTTCATGCAGGGGATCCACTATCTCCTCATAAATCCAAACGTGACGTGGTCCTATCTTTGTCCTTGGTGGGACAGTGTTCTACATCCTCACCATAATTCCATGGGTAAGTGGAATTCTCTTTGCCCACTTGATGGGGGAGTAAAGACAACTGTTTATAAATCCAGACTGGGTGAGTTCCGGACTTTGGTGTAGTATGGCATATGATCTCATCAATCCAGAACTGGGATGTTGCCTTTTGGACTTCTTCAAGTTAATCAGAAGGATTGTCCATTTTGGTGTTGCTTTCTTTCTTTCATAAATCTGGTGGCTCAAAATGCAAAGATATATATATATATATCTGCGGTCCAACTGCCCTGGCCACCAACATGGGATGTGGGTACCATGACCCCTTAAATCCAACCTAAGTTGTGGAACCTTGGCTGTTTGGCCGGGTCTAGACCATCATACTTGTATTATATTCAACTCTTTTCAATTTTATGTAGTTCTGGGAGAAGAGCATATCTGTTCTGGATGTAGATTGGTGTTCCCCACTTTGATACCACTTGTCATGATAAATAATTGTTCTCTGCAGATACTTTCTGTATGATCTGTCCTCACCGGCCCCTCCTCCTCAGTGTGGGATTCTAGTTATTAGTGTCAGTGGAGATATGTATATTTTGGAAGTTATCATTTTTCTAAACTGAAAATGTATTTTGAAACATACTTACTTCTGCTGACACTCTCCCTCCCTTCCTCCCCATTAAGAGCCAGTGTTAGTGACCGGAATGAGGCGAGTCTTGAAAAAGTGATTTTATTGTCTGCATACAGTGCTTATATACAGTACCTGCATAGAGGGTGTGTGAGAGCCGGCATAAAATTTTGCAAATTAGATATTGCCAAGAGCAGTGGAGTGGGTTATATAAAGACTGGAGAAAGTGAACACAACATTAGATGGAAAAGATGAAGGTCAAGAATAGCTATTAGTGTCAGTGGAGGTAAGTATGTTTGGAAATACATTTTAAGTTTAGGGAAACGATAACTTTTCAACAATCAGAAGTAATAATTTTCATAAAATAATACTAGACCATTAGTTCCTTTTTTTTATGGATTCTAACACACATGTACAAGTCAACAGGCTTAAAGTGCTTCCAATTAATATTGCTGAGTTCTTTTAAATCTTTATTAGTAACGAGAAGTTTTGTATATTTTGTTTGAATTTTGTTACATTTAGTTGTTGGATCCTGAGGGTAATATTTACTTAGATTGAAACTTGCTACATTCAACTCATGTATCCAAAGGTTAATATTGACTATGATTTGATCTTGTTCCATTCGGTTCTCAGATTCTGAGGTTAACGTTTAGTATGATTGGATCATGCTACTTATGGTTCATAGATCAATAGGTTCATAAATACTCTGGTTTAAGTCTGCTACATAAAATTAGTAAATTCTTAGTTCCAAGATGATAACTTGCTTCTTCACACATAAATGGCATCTGCCTATGAGACTTGCATGCCACTAGTCTTGAGCTAACACCCACCTAAATAGGTGTTTAATGTGAAATGTGCTTGTGCATGATGATGTCATCATGTGACAATAGCCTTCCAGCAAAAGGAGAGCAACACAACCTTCATGCACAATAACACCATCTAGGCACTTGCACTCATGGTAACTACATTCTTTTCCTTAGCATTGCATTGAACAGATGTGCACAAATTTCTCACTTGAGTTAAATTTTGAGACTTGCATTTGTTAAGAAAACTTTGGTTTATTGTTTTATTTAATTTTTGCTTCAAAAGCTTTGATTATTATCTTGAATTCTAAAATGATGATGACTTATATTTTGTAATATGTGAGTGATGATGTTACACACAGCAGCCTTATTTCTTATATGGCTTCTGGAGGCTCATTAACTGTTGGGAACATTGCAACCTTTGCTGAGTTTTGTGGATTACCACATGCTTGCTGGACCTCCTACTCCAATCCTGTCAGCTGATGTTCTTTCTCATCAGTTGAGAATGGCCTAATGGACTATGAATTTAACGTGCTTTGCTTTTCGAGAAACGATCTTTACCTTCCAGTCTCTTTTGGATTTCATTCTCAGGTATGTTCCTTTCCTTATTTTTCGCCTGCATCCATTAATATTTCTGTTCTTTACTCCATTAATCCAATTCTTGGGGTTTATTTTGTCTTTCCTCCTTGCTTGTTATTAGGGTTTATGCTGTTTCCTTTCTCTAACAGCTCTTCCCTTACACTCAAATGCCTCATCCCCCTTGCATTTGTGATTCTTTTTGTCCTGACTTGCAGACATTCTTCCTTTCCTTTCTAGATTCCCTGGCTTTGGTATCTATTTGTCCTGCTTTGGGATTAGGCCCCTTACCTTCTATTTTGCTCTCTGTCCCCAATTTTGTGTCTTCATCTTTTTTCTCACCACCTCCTGAATTTCCTCTCTTCCCTCCATCTTTTTTTTTTTCTGAGGCACTTCATCATGCTCCAGAGGGGTTTTCTGTAGAAGTTTGTTCCCTTTTCTTTGCCAGCTTAGCCTGTTCCACTTTTTACAACTTCAGTCCTCATTACCTTCCCAGGTTTTTCTTCTTTCCTGACTTTGTTCTTTGACTCCTATTCCTCATTTGGATCAGTCTACCCCTAACCTTCCCATTTCAGGTTCCAGGCCTTCCTCTTTTTCTCATGCTCCCACTACCCAATGTCTGATTCATTGCTCTTCATGTTAGTGACTGTCCTATCATGTCCAATGCTGTGGGTACTCATCTTCTTCCTCTTCATCAGAAGGGGGTCACATTTTATGCTGACGGTCGTTTTTTCAGTTTCTCCCTCTCAGTCTTTGTCCCTACTTCTCATCATTCCTCTTCTTATTTCCTTTCCTCTTCTCTATGACTCCATCTATAGTCTTCACCGAGTCTGCAGTTGGCCATAGTCAACATGTCAGACACTTTCTTACACATCCTTATTGATTTGTCCTCCATATGGTTTCTACATTCCGTTCATAAGACTTGCATCTTCCAATTCCTTGTTCTTCCCTTCGACATAGCATTATCCCCTTTTATATTAATTTTTATAGTAAGGGCCTTCACTTGCCATCATAACGGTCTGTAGTTGTCATTCCTCTTTTTGGATGATTGACTTCTATTGGCCCATTCTCAGATGGTATCCTTTTCTCACATCTCCCTTCTTTTGCAAGAGGCTACTCAGTTGGGGTGGCTTGTCAAGATATCAAAGTCCTTTCTCATGTCTGCTCAGTATTTGATGATTTTGGGCATTTTCATTATCTATTATCTCAGCTGAGCTCAGCCTTCTCTTCTTCACCTGCGAGCTATGAAGTAGCTGGTCACCAGGATTTGTGCTTCTCATTCTCATCCTGCAAGAGGGGTTCTTTCACTATCAGGGACTATGGCATGAGCCTCCTCCAGTGTACCTTGTGGATCTAAGCTATACTTTCTCCAGTACCATTGTCATCATTTGTTTACACCCTCTCCTTGAAATATTATCATGGTGACTGGGTCATGCCCATACTACTTCCAGCATTCTCTTACCCACTCCCAAGCTGGACCTATCTCTTCACTGACAGTTCCCTCTCAGATTAAGACTCATTTTCAGGTGACCACACTGCATCTGGCATTTGGATGCAGGATGAGCATTCACTCCACATCAACATGTTCTTCTTGTTGTTTGTTGGATATCTTCTCACATCCTTCCCCTTCTGTCACAATCCATTTTGACATATCTATGGTTGTTTCTTACATTACCTTTGCTTTGGGGCATTAGAACTAGTCTTCTGGGCTCATTCATATTAAGTTTGTCTTGTTGCCTGTCACATGCCAGGGGCTGTGAACCTTGTGGTATACCACCTCTCTTGGCCAGACCACATTCGTACCCACATAGTGGCTTCTTTATCTTCAGGTCTTTTCTTGGGATTGCTCTAGGTTGGGCACTTCCCTCATATATGCCTTTACCATCCCTCTCTAGTCCAATCTTCCTCCCTTCTGGTCCCCTGTTCCTTATCCTTTGGCTCTGGCTGTCAAAGCTCTCAGCCAGGACTGGTCTAACTTTTTTTCTATATTCCTATTCTCCTTCTTCACTCCTTCCTTAGGTCTTTGACATGATATACAACACTTCTCAACTCCTAGTGTGATGACTCTTTATTCAATTCAGCCTTGGTTTTCTCTGCCTCTTCACTTAGTGTCCAGACCCCTCACTTTTGCTTCAACCTCCATGTCCCTTTTTTCATCAAGGATGTCATCCCTCTATCTTCATGTATGGGATTTGTGAGGTCCATCAACTGTCAGGCCAGACCATCTTGTCACATTCCTATTGCCCTACCACTTTGTTTATTTATCAATGACACTGATGATCTTTTGTCATTAATCTATCTGACACTTTTTTCCTCCCAGCTGTCCTAGTGTGCTTTATCTTGCTCCTTTTTTAAATTGGCTGTTTGACCATGTCTTGTTGGTCTCCACTATTTCTGATTATCGGGAGGAAGACTCCATGTTTCACCTTCCTGTAACTACAGGATGTTTTTTTCCTCTGTCCTTTTCACTCCCTTCTACTCCTTCCTGCTTCACTGTTCTCTTTGCCAAACTCCCATGCCTTACTGGGTCCTTAATGTGGGTTTCCATGTTCTCATATGTGCACCATTCAAGCCATTGGCTTCTTGCTCTTTGTACCACTTTTTCTCTCACGTCTTATTTCTTCCTTCTTCTTGCCTGTGGTTGCCATCACTCAAATGTCCATGCTCTTCATGTTTCTCCTACACCCTCTTCTACTGCACTTATATACTTCTCTACCCAGACCAGTCTTTCCTTCTTCAGACTTCTGCTGTGTAGAAAATATCTTTCTCTCCTACCTCCCTTCTTTCTATATCTCACCTCTATGGTCATTCAGACCTGGATGAGCACTTGTTGCCCTGTTTGTGTTTTTTGGTGTTACTTATCAGAGACTTCTCCCTTTCAGGGTCCCCTCCATCATCTGTTTCTACCCTGGGATGCCCATTCTTTCGGGGACCTCTCTCCTTCTATCCTTACTAAATGGGTCCATCAACTTGTCCTGTGGATATAATCTTCTCTTGACGTAGATGTTCACAGACTATTTTCACATTTCTTTGCATCTGATTAATGACTATTCTCATTCTCTTGCTTCCCAACCTTGTCAGCCTTGGGACGAGATCCTCCAGGTGAGCATGTGGATGACTTTCCACATGTTCATCGCTCCTTTTCTTCACCACCTGGCTGTTTCATCTCCCACAGGATTTCAACTTCCACCAGTTGCCATACGTAATCAATCCACCATCTTTGAATTGGATAAATATGTTTTCTTTTACATTTCTCTCCCTTTCTGTTGAACAGAATATCACTAGGTGCTTTGTGTTGCCTCCCAAAGTATTCTTATTTCCGAAAACCTGCATTGAGCCAGTATAATGGAAGTGTTCAGCTCATCAGTCTTGGCTCTACCATTGCCCAATGCGAGATGAAGTGTTCTGTAAGACCACTTGAGGTATCCTTGTGGTATACAAATTTACTCAGTTGAAAAAGCCAACACCAGAGAAGTGACTGCCCACTTCTTTGGCTTACACTTGCTGGCTTTTAAAAATAGAGCTTTGCAGTCATCCATTGCACTGTTTGTAGTAAAAAACCTTTCCAGCTGCATATTCTTCCCCCTTCTTCTTCAAGTGTAGCAGAGTCTGTCTAGTAGAATTGAAGTGATGGTCTAATCATGCCCTAACCACACTACACGTATTGGCTTGCCAACCACTTGCACGAGGGTGCTTGGATGGTCATGATCTTGTTCCTTGCATCCCTGCAACAGTTCAGGCTCTTTCACCTTTCCCTCCCTTTCATCTTGGGTGAACAGTACCCTGGTAAAGATGTAATCATGCACCAGTGCATTTCATTTTAAACACATGAACTTAGGTGAGAATTAGCTCAAAGCTAGTGGCATGCAAGTCTCATAGGCAGGTGCAAAAAGGAATTAGCATTTCTATGTGTGTGTGGAGGTACTATCAGAAATACATTTTCAGATTTAGAGAATGTTAACTTTAACATATACTTTAGTTGAATCTTGCTATGTTCATTTCTTCAATCCTGAAGTTTATGTATTTCTTTGAAAAAGGCACTTACAGTAATGTATGAATATAACAGACAGTAATAAGTTATATATCATCTTGAATATATTTATATCGCCTCGACATGGATTCCTGTATGTAGTGAGTGGACCTCCCAGGGAAGGTTCTGTATTTTCAGTTACTTCCTCTGGGATCTAAACAGCCACCCACATGTTTGCCATGTGTGGTGACCCGTGAAGGGGAGGAGAGGATTCTGGTGGTTGAGTGGTGTCTGGGGCATTGCAACACCAAGGTCAATCGGCTGGTCCACTCGGGCTAGGGTCAACTGAGTACCAGTGTTGGGCATTCTCAGCAGGTGTTGTGGACATTGTGTCTGATGCTGGTGTTTGGGTATAGTGCTCATGAAACCCTAGCATTGCTGCAGTGTCCTTGTTTGACATTGTAGTGTGTCCCCTTGTAGGACTCCATAGCAGGTGGGGTCAGTAAGCATTGAATCTTTTTCTTTTATTATGGATCCCCCAATCCCAATAAAAAAAGTGTAAAAACTCTGCTAATTGGTAAACGACCACACCTAGAAAACTCTGAACAGTAGTCTGCACCACAATGTGGACCCGTACTTCGTTTTCCTATCTTGCATTCACTATCCGATAAATCTTTAGGGCAAATGTCCCCTTTTTTATTCAGAATAGTTTAGAGGGGCTTGCTTGCTCTCCAAAGTCAGTTAAGAAGCTCCATTCTGGAGACATCTTGGTTGAAATCTTTAATCGACATATTTTGATTTTAAATTGCTGTATTTTTACATTTTATTCTACTTTCACTGTTTTTACTGGTTGTTTGGCACAGATAGCCTCGTTGCTTTGCGCCATAAAGCACCAAACAACCATATTTATATCAAATAGTTTAATAGTTTTTTATCTGTTACCAGGAAAGGTTAAATAGTATGGTGAAACAAATCTTATTTTATTTCTAAGATAAAAATCATTAGTGATTGGAATTATTCATTTTGAAATGTATACTGAGTGGCATTTGATGAAAAAATTGAGTCTATCTTAAGTGTTGAGTCTTAAACCTTATGTGATTTTCTCCAGAAATTCCAGATGACATTGATGATCTCCCAAAAATCACCTCTAACCCAGGATTTGGAATTGACTTGGAAGAAAGTTATCTTCTGGAACAGGTTGACTTTAATGCCAACATAGAAGTAAGGACCACCAACAATAAAACAGTAGTGCAACCTTCTCAAGTGTGAATGAAACTAGCGCTTAGACGTTATTGCCAAAACCAGTCTTATATCTTAGTAAACTCTCTTTTTGTGATATGTGTATCTCTGTTACCTGCAAAACTCAGTAACAACTTTTTGAGTTGATAAGTGGCTTATTTGATTGTGCATATTATAATTATTGCTTGATTTTTTTTTTAGAATACTGAATGAAAATGCTAACTAACTATTTTAAATATCATAAAAGTTTTCCCGTATCTTTAATACATGTAATCAATTGCTTATTAATGCTTTCACTGCCACATTTATAGATAAATAATTTTTTATTTTTAGATACACACAGTAAACGTGTGGTGTTATATAATTACTTATATCTTGCTTATTACTTGTTATATCAACATAATGCTTTATAAATAATTGCCTGAAATATTTCATAGATGATTATTTTCTCATTTTATAAGAAGTATTAAGTAAAATAATTATTTGTACATTTATATCCAAACTTTTCAAATTAATGTGCAACATTTATGATTTAGTAATTAATTATATATTTTTTTTATTTGGCTTCATGTCTATTCCTCATAATATTTACATAAGATCACACTTTAAGGCTTAAACAAAGGTTATACTTACTGTGACAGTGTTCTAGAGTGGAATATATAATATATATATCCCCATGTGAATTGAAAGTGTTAAGCCATAAGAAATTATTTTGATATTGGAACACATTGAAACTAACTTAATAATGAACTTTTTTAAACTATGTGGTAAATGTTGTGCATTAAAAACATAACAAAGGTCACAGTAACAGCAAAATACAAAAAACATTTTTAGCTTTACTATTTTGAAGATATCTTTCTGGACTGTTGAAATATATTTCATTTAATCCATGAAACTATTGATTCTAGTACATTGCAAGAAACATACCCAGAATTTACTCTAAATACAATTCTAGTTTGTTTGTTCAAGTACATATCCAAAAAATAACTAAGAAGAAATTCTAATGTTTTAGTCTCAGTGCATATCCAACTCTTATACAGATGGAGTTTGCAGATGTGCTAAAATAATTCTGTATATAGTTTTGTGCCATTTTCTTTATTTCTACTTTTCAGTATTTGATCTACTCTTGGTGATCACAACTGTCATTCTTGTAAAATGTCCATTTTCCCTGGGTTAACAGTTATTTTAACATTTAAAGTCCTAAAACTATCGTACCACTAGTTTTAGGGTACAATTAATTTTTTTTTATGTATGCACATAATTTATCTTGATAACAAAAAGTTCCAATAATATACTGTAAAATTAGATGCCATTGATTTGAAATGTTCTTGTCTTTAATTTATTGTATTAAAAACATCATCGTGATATTAAATATTAACCTTTAATAGAAAGTCCTTACATGGTTAATCTGTTTGAATCACTCTTTCAGTTTTTTCTGGAACAATATTTTTTCACTGGTACTTTAAATTACTACATACTATATCATATCTATGAAATCATTCTTGTGTACATTGTAATAAATAGGTGGTGCTCTCTGTTGGTGACCTTAAGTAATGTGTGAGATGTTATTCTTCACCAATGTTACATGGTGTTAGGAAAGTATGTCACAGTATTAAAAAATGCCAAACATGAAGCCAATTTCATATGTCATAAGAGGTATGAGTAGAGGCATGACAAATGCTTTTAAGGTGGTTTGAAAACTTCTAACATTAAAAGAGTTTTATCTTTGGTAACAGAGATACAGTATACAGGTAAACACTTTGTACATGACTGTGTGTATGTATATATATACACACACACACACACACACACACACGTTTGTAATATTAGTATGTATGTCTTTGCATGTATCTTCCATAAGTAGCAGTTTTGTGAAAGGTATCAAAGAAAAGTGAATTTTGAAAATGATACATTTATTGGCTCTTCCAATGCTGTTTTTATAATTTATCTTTCAAGAACCAATCCACCATAGTTCTCACTATTGAAAACACAAGTAGCTGATTCACAGAATATTACAAGAACATTCAGAGAAAAATTATCAAATTTACTCATCATGTTTTTTCACTTTCAAGAACCAGTCTGATCAGAACACTAACAGGGACTGACAGACTAATTTTCAGAAAATCATAATGTTATCTCAAAAAAAAACAAAAAAAACTTGGAACTAATAAAAGAAAAATCAAGTCAAGAAGTGAAATAAAATAATCACTTTCTTTATAAGCATTAAAGCTTGCCAGAATACAGACGTTGGTGTAAGGTATGAAAACATATTTCTAAAATAATTCAGAACAAATTAAATGAAGGCTATGAAGTCACAATTAGTATTATCCAAAAAATATTACTAAATGTTAAAATATTTCTTAAAGTTAGTCAACTAATTGTTTTAATGTAACACAAATAGTCTTTGAAAAAAATACAAATGTAAAGATATGAAAACCCTGTAATATTGTGGAATCGTATATGTTTTGTGAGACAAAAAACAGTTATGTATTTAAACTATATCTAACACTGTTGTCATGAGATTTACCAGTGTATTGTAAAAAGTTGTGTTTTCCTCAAAAATCAAAATTTAATGAATATGAAAAACTAAAGGTTTTAACACACCTTGGTCCTCACATGTTTCTTTTGTTTTCACATTGAAATATATGCATTACTTGCTTTGGTTAGGGGTATTAACTTGAATTTTTAAATCCATTGTTACAATGCCAACATAGCTTTTAATCTGTTTCATTTTTGCATCTATATTCGTCTTTTATTTGTAGGAAGAAGAAATGTAAATATCGGAACTTTTTTTGTAGTTTTGAATACCACATTTAATAGACTTATGTAACTTATGTTCAGTCATTTGATGTAAATAAGTTTACAGATCTGAACCATCCTTTTTTCAGATCAAACATTTTGTACAAATTAACATGTATTATTTTATGCCATCCATTCTGAAAAATGTTTGTGTTCAATCATTTAATATAATTGGCATTTACTGTTCTGAAAAAATTATGTTAAAAAAAGGGTTGGTATATTTCAGTATGAATTACATTTTTGCATATCATTTTAACCAGATATGACCATGTCAGAATATTTAGGTCTTCTATGGAGTATAAAACATAAAATTTTAAACCCTTTTCTTTCTTGGTTTCTTATTCTTTTATACATGTGCATTGCGAAGGAAATTGTATATATATATATATAATATTTATCAGACTGTTGTTCAAGTGGATAGTCCAATATTCATGATTTTATCATTTTTTTTCATTTACGAGAAAAATGTAATTAAAAATCAAATTTGTAACTCTAGATTATAGAGGCTAGATCAAGGACTAACAGTAGCCTTTGTTTTTTTATTAATTTCATTGTATTACTTGTTCTAAAATATTTATTTCCGCTTCTATTTTCATTGAACTGGTAGTTACTATTTCAGAAAAAAAAACTTTTTAAGTCTAATATGTATTTAAAGTGTGTGTAGATGTGTTTTCAGAACTTTTCAAATGTTTGTAATAGTTAAGAAATAGCTGACCAATAGTGTTTCACTTCTTGCCAGTTAGAAAGGAACAAGATTTTAGTAGTTATCACATTGCTCCATGGATGACCAATTTACCGTATTCATTTCACTGTTTTTACTGTTTATATTTTTTAACCTTTATTATTTTATATATATTTTTTACACTGTTATCATCACGTTGTTATTTTATGGTGTTGTAATATTTTGGGAAACAAATTTATTTCTTTTTATTCGTTTGAAGGTTTTGGAACTTGTAACTTGTTTTTGATATTAAAATAGGGCATTTATGTTTTTAATTTGAGAATAATGTGGATTTATTTTAGTTTATTCAGAGATGAACAGTAGTTATTCATAATATGTAAAATATTTGGTGAATAACTAGGTAATAATGTCATTACAGTATAGTTAAGTAATCTAGCAATAAAAACGTAAATGTATTGGTTAAAGTTGAATAAAGTTTAGAATATTATTATATATATATATGTATCTGTAGCATGTTCACTAATTTAATATCTCTATCGCTATCTGTTGTAAGTTATTTGCAGAATCTCGATATAACTTATTTTTCCTTTTTACTAGTACTCCTATGTTTCGTTTTTTGTTCGTATACCCTTGAGAAGTACAAATGATTGAATTATTTCTGTACCTATTTGTGAATAAAATGGCTATTTAGTCAGGTTGAATAGGTTGTTCTAAACACTGCAGTGTTAACTACAGTAAAATGTGATATAGAAAATTGTATAAAATGTTATTTATTGAAGCGGTCAATATTCATGTAAACACTGGCTGTATAAATCCATGCGGTGACAGGTGATGTAATCTTTCAGCCAAAATATATTAATGGAGATGAACTTTTTTTTTGAGTTTGCAATAGTTTTGTTATGTTAAAAGAATATACAGTTGTACGTCATTTGAGTAACTAATAGTAAATCATTAAGAAGATGATGTTTGAGAATTCGTATTACAGAAGTGAGTACTAACTTAGCACTTAACATACCAAGCTTTATACTGTTTGCTTTGCTGGCTTAAATGTCTCGTCGTTTATAATAGCAACATAGAGCTTCTCAGTTATCTGTTGATTTGACGTAAATACACGTTCAAAAAATGGGACATTTGTGGTATATAGGCTATAAAATGTGATATCTCGAGCAACATGATGATAACGTCACACTACTAGCAGGGTGTAATGTTCCTGTGTTCAGAAGAATCTCTGGAAGTAACTAAAGATTTAAGATTTTTTTAATGTTTGTCTCCAATTTCTAAACCATTTATGTTTATCTCATTTAATGGTCTACGTGAAACCGAGAGGGAACAACTGAAATGACTTCAAATGAACAATGTTTTCTCAAGCCTTGCACTTGTCTTTTTTTTATGAACTTAGTAAAACGTTGAGACCCGTTTTCCAGTTTTTTTATTTTTTTTATTTCAGGTGCTCAATTCTTCTTTCGATAATGCAACATCGAGAAATATTATACATTTAATAGTATAATTATTTTAAAGTAAAAAAATAAACAGAGAGAAATTGGGAAACAGTATTAATTAGTTTTTAGTAGATTGCGTGGACGTTCGCAACGTAGACAGTACTTTTTTTTGCGTGTTGCTTAACGCAGAGCTGCATTATGGGCTGTCTGCCTCGGGGGTCGAAACCCGATATTACCTTACTCTTCTGTTACCAAGATTTCAAAGAGATGTATTTAGCCAACCTTATTTGTGTACGTCTCATTTAATAGTTTTATCTGTGCTGTGTAGAAAAACCAAGTAATAATTAATTTTTGATTAATTGTTATAAGGCACTAAGATAAATTATTGTTAGTAATAATTGTGATACAATGCAAAACTGTGTATATGTAACATGACCATTTTGGTATTAAAAAGCTACAAAATATAACTTTTTTTTTAAGTGACTTTAACATCAATTTCTGAATAAGTCTTAAGATCAAAAGTAAATGGTTGATAATACTATAACTACTCACTAAGTGTGGTATATTTTGCATAAGCTACCATAAAACAAAATATCAAAAATCTTTAATAATATTGATAGTTTTTTATATGAATATTCATA
>NW_013666784.1:81765-87980 GCF_000517525.1 Limulus polyphemus
ATGTGAATATGACTGAAAAATTTTCGTTTTTTTTTATGAAAAGGTGGTGTCTATTTACTTGTGACCACTCAGTGTATACATAGACTTAAGTAATCTCTATTAACAATATGTTATTATGATGATTTAAAGTTACTAATAACCAATCAGGGAACGTGGGATAAATGCTACGTTCTGTACTATAAAATATTTTAGCCTCAAAAATCATTGTATTAACTAGTTTATTTAACTCCTTTTTGTGTGCTTAAATTACATTTATTTAGAGACTGTGATCCATGTTATCTAAACAAATTTGTGTGATATATGCCAATGAAAAGTTAATACTTTGTCCAGGGATACACGAGGCATTATGTGACATTTACTTAATCAATTTAAAGTATTTTCTACTTTAAATACGTTTACTTCTAAGGGTAAACAAACAAACAAAAGCACGCATGAAGGGTTATATGACATATACTTAATCACTTTAAAATATATTTTACTTTAAATACGTTTACTTCTAAGGGTAAAATGAACAAACAAAAACACGCATGAAGAGTTACATGGCATTTAATTAATCACTTTAAAATATATTCTACTTAAGACACGTTTAATGTAAAGGTAAACAAAACACACAAGTGAGGTTTTACATGTTGTTTACTTTATCACTTTAAATAGATATTCTACTTTAGATACGTTTAATTTCAACGATACACATTAATTGACTGCTTGATACATATTATTTGAATGCTTCGTTTACATTTATTACATCAATTATGTTACTGGGCTTATCTTAACTTTCTGACAGGTTCAGAGGCTTAACATCATTCCACGCAAGTTTTAAATGTGCTTGATGATTGGGTGCCCTCTCAAACAAGAAGATAATTCTTATCTTTGGTGAATGAGAACCCTTTTGACCCTAAGGGGAATGACTAATAACTGGTAATTATTTAAATATGATGAGAGTTAAGTATGACTTATCAATGGTCATTATCTTTTGATCCAAAAGTTAATTATATTTAGCCACTCTTTTGACTCAAAAATTGTTTGGTGATGGCCGCCCTCACTCAACTCAAGAGATAAGTATATCTAGTGACAGACCACTATTTAAATCCAAGACTGGTTCACTGTTTCACCCAAAAATTAACTATGTTTGTTGACAGGGTTATCCCCCAATCAAGGAAATAATTGTATTTGGTGACTCTTAGTTCTTTCATGCCATTACTAAAGCATATGTGGTGGCTGAATACTTATTGCTATTTGATACAATATAACAGTATGTATTTCTGTTACTTATGTGATGAAAAAATGAACATACAAAAAGCTTCCATATACATGTATATCATAAAATATTAGAAATTAGAAGCAGTAAATACATTAAAAACCAGACAATTTTTAATGGAACATTAATCAGTTTACCATAAAAAACGTAACTATGACGTAGTTAGTAATTGTTTGATGTATATACTACACTAGAAAAAAATATAAACTACTCTTAGTAAAATAAAATTTTGTATAAAAGCATTTAAAGTAAACATATCGCGGTAACAATATCTTAAACTAGAACTGCAACAATCTTTAACCGTCAACGAAACATTTTTTATGTATTAAATATATTAGTATTTAAGTAAAGAACATGTTTAACCTATAAAGATGATAGAAGAATATGTAAAGAAAGTTCTGCCACTGGTAATATGCTTACTGATAGTTTTTACACCAAGACGTTAAAATAAAATGACGAAAGTCTTTCATAAGAGAAACGGTAAATTGTTGTAAGAATATTTTACAGTTGTGTCCGTAACGATGAGATTTTACGACTGACAATGTAAGAACGAGGAAGAACATTGATGACCTTTCAAAGCTTTTGAAAACGCGAAAGCTGATATCTTATCAGTTACCAGTTTAGACCAATTACTGCGTAAAGTACGATGGAAAACGGTTTTATGACCTGTCTGTTCCAGCTCTTGAAGAGATTTCTGAATCGCTGACTCTTCACCATCTAAACCCTCAATGTCTGCAGATGTCCTAGAAAATGAATTGGAATTAGATTCACACATGTTTGGTCTTGTTACATCGTGAGATTTAGGGGTTTGAAAAGCTCCAGTAACTTTGAAAGACTCAGTGTCTTCAGGAGCTGTAGCGTAAAGGTCCAACATGTGGGAATATGCCAAGTTATTTCTATTTTGTTCTTCAAATGTTATTTTAATTTCAGATTCCTCAAAAGATTTGATATTTTCCAAAGAGAACACACAGGAGTCCGGGGTCTTTGGCAGATGAAGAGTTCTCTGATGTTTTGATTTATCAGGGAACTCTCTAGTTCCTGAACATTCGATACTGCCAGAGTTCACTGTGAACGACGGTAACGCATGTGTTTCTGCCACGTCTGTTGCTGTTGGTTTGTAATGAGAATCCTGAATGTTAACATTCCGAAAACATTTGTCATTTTCTACACTCTTGTCAATAGTATTAGAGCAAAAAGATAACACGCCATTTTCGGTTAAGTTTGGTGTTAGAGAAACTTCTTGGATATCATCATCATACGGTAACGACGAATGTGTAGTTTCCACTGCACAGGCGTTTGAGTTCAAATAACTGGGCCATCCAGTTGTCATAGAGACAGATAAAGGAAGTATTTCTGAAGAACAACTGGGTGACTCAGTTGTCATGGAGACAAACGAAGGCAGTATTGTCGAAGAGCAACAGGGGGATCCAGTTGTCATAGAGACAAACGAAGGCAGTATTGTCGAAGAACAACTAGTCCACCCAACTGTCATGGGTACAGGCGAAGGAAGCATTGTCGAAGAACATGAACTTTCTTTTCTGTACTGAGAAGAGAAATTTACATAGTGGCCATTTTCCAAACGTTTCATTGCATGAAATTTTCTATGACATAAAAGATTTGTCCTATGTAAAAAAGATTTTTGGCAATCCTTGCACCTGAAGTTTTTCTCCCTAGTGGTCATCACTGCAGATTCTTGTCTACTGCTGTTGGAAAGTGGCTTCTTTCTTGTGATAGCCATTGGTACACCACTGCAAATATATATATACTTTTTAGGTCATTTATGTTAACAGAAAATTCATTTTACGAGTTTGAGATTTAAAGTTATATACATCCGGTACATATCATACTAATTAACAGATCTTTTAATAATGTCCAACTATGTAGAAATATATTTTAACAATAAAGTCATCTAAAAAGCATTTAATCAAGTAACCAAGGTCAATGTTTAAGTACTGAAGGTAAGGTAATAATATCTCTTATAGATTAGCGTCCATGTAGTAACGTAAATATAACAACCTATTAGATGTGTCTAATTTCTACTTAAATATCTTACTCTATGAAAATGGCATCTAGAGTTTGTACTCTACCACTGTCAAACATCGCAAACAAAATCGTATATTTTACAACAGTAATGGCATCTAGAGTTTGTACTCTACCACTGTCAAACACCGCAAACAAAACCGTATATTTTACAACAGTAATGGCATCTAGAGTTTGTACTTTACCACTGTCAAACACCGCAAACAAAACCGTATATTTTACAACAGTAATGGCATCTAGAGTTTGTACTCTACCACTGTCAAACACCGCAAACAAAACCGTATATTTTACAACAGTAATGGCATCTAGAGTTTGTACTCTACCACTATCAAACACCGCAAACAAAACCGTATATTTTACAACAGTAATGGCATATAGAGATTGTACTCTACCACTGTCAAACATCGCAAACAAAACCGTATATTTTACAACAGTAATGGCATATAGAGATTGTACTCTACCACTGTCAAACATCGCAAACAAAACCGTACATTTTACAACAGTAATGGCATCTAGAGTTTGTACTTTACCACTGTCAAACATCGCAAACAAAACCGTACATTTTACAACAGTAATGGTATCTAGAGTTTGTACTCTACCACTGTCAAACACCGCAAACAAAACCGTATATTTTACAACAGTAAAAAAGCTGCTAGTAAAACTGTGTTGTGGATAATGGAAATATCGCTAACAAAAATGTACAGTTTGTATCAGTTAAAAATGTTCCAACAAAAACATATGTTGGGTAACGGTCGAAAATATCGCTAACTGAACTGTATCGGTTATAATGTCGCTAACAAGCTGGTATAATGCGTATAATAGTTAAAACTACCGTTAACAAAACCGTGCATTGTGTAACATCGCAAGATACTGCTAAATTTCTTACAGTTTTTTTGTTGTTAAACTTAAAGCTACAAAATTGGCTACATGTACTGTGCCCATCGCGAGGAATGAGCCTCGAATTTTAGTGATACATACATCCAAGAGACACTGGAGAGCACTAACAAAAGTATAGATTGTATAATAGACACTAACAATTGAAAATATCATAACAAACCTTGCTAATATTAAGAAAAAAACACTTTTTCTGCAGGTGTATTTTTCCACATTCATCTTAGTTACTCCATGAAGGATTTCAAATCAGAAATGTATAAAAATTTCAGATTTGTCTTATGTCTGTCTCATTAGGCCTACTTCTTCCATCACCTCGACAGCTTGTGGTATCCTCCGCAACAATCTATTTAGTATTGTATATAAATGGTAATTCTAATGGATTTCTGACTAATTGTGGTCTAATCAAGCCAACGAATTCTGATACTGAATGAAAATTCTCCTGTTCTTTTTATACTTAAAAGCTGAAATGAGCTAAACAAGAGGAATGTGGGAAAAACGTTTGTAGAATATGTGGGAGTTTTTTCACAAACATTAAAGCCTATTGGTTGTATTTCTTCGACATTAGACGGCGTTTTGGCAATACAGTATATTTTAATTATATTTTCATTATGCTTCATGTTTTTTAATATACAATGCTCAGATTATCTTATAATAATGAAAATGTTAATTCAGTCCAGCAGTCAAAGTTTATGGTTTTCCATATAATCGTGTTGTAAAGTATCTAGCCATCGAAAAGACTTCAACTATTAAATATCTAACCTTCTCTTCGATTCCATTCCAAAACATTTATACTTCTCACAAATACCCCTCCTCAAGTGTCCAACCTTTCCATAAACTCGCAATCCAACCTTTTAACCATAAAAAAATATCCGTAGAATGTGTTACACTTAGTTTCCTAATCCAAAATAATGGAAAGTTTCCAGCGTTCAACCAGATTCTCATTTTAAAGTGGGTCAAATTTATTTCAAACTGGCCAATCTATAGTCTCCATTTATTTTCCACAACTTGCATTCTAAACAGTGTATTCTCCCTCCTTAAGCTCCAATTTCAAAATGTTTATCATCCACATAGGTTCCCATTTTAAAATGACCAGTCTTTCTATAAACTCTCATTTTGTCCCCATCCCAGTGGCACAGCAGTAAACCTGCAGACATATAACGCTAGAAACTGAGTTTCAATACCCGTAGTGGACACAGCACAGATAGCCCATTGCGTAGCTTTGTACTTACTACAAACAAACAAGCAAAACTTTAATTTTAAAAGGCTTTGATTTCACGTAAAACCACACCTCAAGTATACAGCCTTTACATAGTGATCAGTTTTAGTGCCAAGTCTTCCTACTCTGAAATATACGTTATCTGTTTATATTAAGTTCACAATTTGAAGAGCGTATAGATGTTTTTTTTAAAGATAATTGAATAAACACAAACTCACATCCACAATTGAATCTACTAGATATATTTGGAGTCTCCTATTTCTTTAAGAGCTGAATTCCTAATATTTAAACCTAAGATAGCTCGTGCAGCCGTGTAACGTAAGCCCAACAGGAGGTAAACACAAGGGGTTATTCAAAAATAACTCACACAGACTGTGGCCTAGACGCATTCGTGGTTCATTATGCATGACACAGGGCAACGAGTTTAACACAAACAGATATCTGCGTTTATTTTATATACAGAAAGGCAGTTGTCAGATCGCTATTCTCTGTTATATACTATTAAGTTTCTTTTGCACAATAATTTTCATTGGGTTTTTCTTTCGTTTCTTTAATTCCAACTAGAATATATCAACATAAAAAACATACACTTGCCATAGAGTCTTGTCTGACGCCATGGTTTAATTGTTAAAACTTGCCATAAAGTCTTGTCTGACGCCATGCTTTAATTGTTAAAACTTGCCATAGAATCTTGTCTGACGCCATGCTTTAATTGTTAAAACTTGCCATAGAGTCTTGTCTGACGCCATGCTTTAATTGTTAAAACTTGCCATAGAGTCTTGTCTGACGTCATGCTTTAATTGTTAA
>NW_013666784.1:88001-100203 GCF_000517525.1 Limulus polyphemus
GTCTGACGCGATGCTTTAATTGTTAAAACTTGCCATAGAGTCTTGTCTGTACGCCATGCTTTAATTGTTAAAACTTACCATAGAGTCTTGTCTGACGCCATGGTTTAATTGTTAAAACTTACCATAGAGTCTTGTCTGACGCCATGCTTTAATTGTTAAAACTTGCAATAGAGTCTTGTCTGACGCCATGGTTTAATTGTTAAAACTTACCACAGAGTCTTGTCTGACGCCATGCTTTAATTGTTAAAACTTGCCATAGAGTCTTGTCTGACGCCATGCTTTAATTGTTAAAACTTGCCATAGAGTCTTGTCTGACGCCATGGTTTAACTGTTAAAACTTACCATAGAGTCTTGTCTGACGCCATGGTTTAATTGTTAAATTCTACTCTTTGTTTACTTAAAAAAATTAAATTCGCTCTACCTATGTCGACAAATCTTACATTCCTATATAATGCATAAGTTGAAAAAGGAACTATTAGAGGTTTGGATTTATTTTATTTTCTACTTTTGAACTTAGTTAAATCAGATTTTCACTCTCTTTTTTTCTACCATGCTTCACGCTGAAATGAATCATTATTTCCTAAGCATTTCTTTAGATATTCTATTTATTTTACAGTTTCTCTAGTATTTTCTATCTACCTTGGAATTTTCCTTTAAAAAACGGAGTGATTTAGACAGAAATACCGAAGAAATGCAACTACAGTATTTTGAAATTCAAGAATTTGAAATTATTTTCAAAAATTGAGTTAAACGAAAGCCTGGCTATCAGTGATAATATAAATGGTTCAGTCTAAGAATTGAACAAATTACTTTTCGTCTAAGTTTCCAAATACTTTTAAATTTTTTCTATTCTCAGAGTAATCTGTAGACAATTTTGATAAAAACTAATAAATCAATCATACACCATAACATCTAAAGCTTCTTTCTCATCATTGACGTTCTGGCATTACTGTGCAACCATAAACTATAATCCATTCATAGAGGGAAAATCTAGTATTGCAACAACCAGCGATATAAGCATTATTTATTTCCAACGTCTAACCAAAAATAGAAAAATACACTGTTTGGTATTTTCAATTTGAAAGACACCTTATGCAACACCTGAGCTAAACAATCTGCCAGAAACTTCAAGATTCAGGAATAGCCATCATTGATTTTTAATTACTGACCAGAGGGCGGACAAACAGTCAGTAGAATCACAGTTTGAGCAGCCACACGTAACTGAATAGCGAATCCGGCTGTCATCTTTACTAGGTGTCCACACCTGAAAGTACGGAGAATATGCGGCGACATGTAGTGGGCTCAAACTTTGACCTTCTAATCTACAGCTTTGCTCGCTAACCATTAGACAATGCCTGCTTCCAAGATATAATATATATATAAACTTTGCTCAACGCTGTATTTCAAGTTATTGTAATGTTAATGGATAAATTAGGGTCAGATTCTAAGACTAAACGAGTCTGATCTTCCTATAAGTGAGAGTAAGATTTTAAGGACTAAATGAGTCTGATTATTCTGTAAGTGAGGATCTAAACGAATCTGTAAGACGAACCTAATGAAATGTATATAGAATGGAAAAACTTAAGGCACAGAATGTACAATGTTACTATTTAATTTTTAGTTAGCATAACATGTTTTTAATTAACCAAATTCAACTTTATGAGCTAATTTATTTTGTGTTGTACTGAAGCAAGATTAAGGACTAAAGCCTATTTAGTGAGATTTATTTTAAAAAACATGCTGATAGTTTAATGATTAACTGATTTGTGGAAATATCACAACATAAACATCATTTCTCTTTTTGAAGAACAAACTAGAGAAAACAACCATTTAAAAAAAAACAACAACAAAGAAACAGACAGTGATAAGATGGAAACTTGTTGAGTAGTGTTATATAACAGTAGCTTATCCTCGTGACACTCGTGAAGTATTTGTAGGTTGTGTTACGTGTATCGAATCCACGAGTGTAGAGAAATCAATATCCAGTAAGAACGTTTCGCGTATATACCGTTTAAGTTCTGATTACCACGACATAAAATAATGTTTTTTGGGGGTCACTTTTATCTTAGTTCGTTACTTCATTTAATATCAATTCAAGGTAATTCAGTATGACCCCCCATCCAACTGTACTAAGAACTGATAAAAATGTATGTTATAAATTTTGATGTTTTTTTCATTGTGTTGCTTTTAACGTTTTGATTTCACTTTCTAGATTGTAAGAGCTGGATTAAATAAGCTATCTATCTATCTATTCATCAACCCATCCATCCACTCATCCCTCTATCTATCTATCCATCCACCCATTCATCCATCTATAATATATGTAAAATGGCATGTTCGTTTAATTTTTTTCAACGTGGATACCGCTGGCTCAGTTCTCACTAAGTACATCCACTCTACAGTTTGGTGGAGTGTTTACTCAAGGAATGTTTCTCAACAATCTAGAATCTGTTGTCAAAGGACATTAACCTATCGACAGGTGCATGCAATTGTGAAAATTTCCTTTTGATTTTTTTTTTCCTAGAATTTTTTTTTCTAATTTGAAGATCAGGCTCGATAGGCAACTTTGTTCAAGTTTTTAAAAATAAAAAAGGGTATTAAAATTTTAAATCTAAACAGACATACAAAAATGATGTATCTATGTGAGAGTAACGTAAAAATAAGAATTTCCTTATTAATGTAACAATAAGAGTAGCTTAAGAAATTTAAGAACAGTTCATTCATACAAATTAAAAGTTAAAATATTAAGTCAGTTAATTTCAAACGGTTTGATAATATTTCACTTAAACATAGGTTGACTGTTATAATCTCATTTCCACTCTTTTTCCTCCTGAAGTTTTTTACTGTCATTTATGCGTTCTGATATGATATACAGCTTTAGAGTTTTCTCTCATCATTTTCTTCTTCTATAAAACACGAGAATCTACTGACAATTCTTACCTGCTTGGTATGTGTTTTTTTAAATATGTATCTCCTGTATCACGTGATGTCCAACTGAAAATAAATCACTTTACACTTTTAACAAATGAAGCATTAGATTAAAACACCAACAAAAACTAAAAAACAAGGGCCCACAGCAAGATGTGGTCAATTGTACCAAAGATTTGAACTTATTCCTTCGACGTATTATCCACACTCGTCGGACTTGAGCCAAGAGATGACGAATAAAGAGGCTGTTTCTGACGTCTACATTCAAGTTTCTATATATAACTCCCATCTTCTCTTCCGTCCCCTTGAAGTGGAAGGGTGGATACTGAAACGGTGAGGTTTCACGTTTCACTCTTTCCCTAAAAGACCAGCGATGTACTTCGAGACTCTCATTGGTTGAAGCTCCACTGATCTTTAGAAGTGAGCTAATTTCAGAAAACGTGGTTGTATAAACTTTTGGATATATAAGTACATATCTAGTGGTACAGGGTTCTTTGGGTTTTCTGATAATGATACATTTAGTTGTTATCCGATGTCTGTCTGCGTTCAAAACGTTAGTATGTCATACAATGAAAAAAAAATCAATTATACATTTTAGTTCAATACTTCACTTGCACACAGATAAAGTCTCATATGATTATTAGTGTATCAGAAAGCGTTTTCCGTTTCGATGAAAGTTGCAAGTCCGCAGTGTTTTACTGGTTTTACAAATAGCTTCGTGTTTATAGAAACTTGCTTAATACATCAACAAAAAGCTTTTGCTTTTACTGAAAATTAAAAATACACTAGGTTTTAAAGATTTTACCAATAGCGTCGTTGTTTTCTTTTTCTTCTTCTTTATTTAGTTTGTCTGATATAAGCCTAGCCTACACAGTTAAACTTCCAAAGCAATAACTTGAGTAAAACATATTCTGGTAGTTGACCTTTAATTTATAGAGAAAACTCTTAAAGAGGTTATTCTAATGTTTTAGGAATGTTATTAATTATAGCGATATAAGTTTGGTTGAAAATAAGGTCGGAACGTTTTTTAAGGACTTGTTGTGATATAATGTTATGTATTTAATTAAAATTGTTGTAATTTTATGGAACTTAAATATTTCAACAGCGTTATATTTTGATGGTCAGTCCCACTATTCTTTTGTAAAGAGTTTTGTCTTCTGCTTTAGTGGGAATTATGCAAAATTGATCATAAAGTGCCTCGTGGTATCAATGAATGCAAACAACGATAACATCTAGAACAACTTTATCGAATACAAATAACGACAATATTTAGATTAGAATTAATGAACAGAAACAACGACAGTAGTCAGTATAGAGAAGAGCGAGAACTTGAATAACATAGGAGTACAAACAATAATATTTAGAACAAAACTAGAACCGGATACACCATATAGCAACAAAAAACAATCAGAAATAAAAAGATAATTTGAAACACGTGAAGACAGAGAACAAAAATTTGGCATTTTTAACCCTCACGGCGCATTATGTGCTCGTGGGCTAAATGGCGAGGTCAGAGACCCATAGGATTCAGGCATAACCGTATCTAATATTGAAATACTGACCGGAAAGAAGGTAACCTGGTTAAAGCATCCGAAGCCACATGTTCTTGTTCGATTCTTGAACTAAATAACAGGACTGATTGTTACTTTTATAAAAGTTGAAACTTTAGAACGGGTCTGGCATGACCTAGTGATTAAGGCGCTCGACTTGCAATATGGGGGTAACGGGATCGAATCCCGTCACTGAACACGATAGATCTTTTATCCGTGGGAAGGAAGCGTTATAATGTGATGGTCAATCCCACTATTCTTTTGTAAAGAGTAGGTCAAGATGTGGCGGTGGGTTTGACTTGCTGCATTCCCTCTAGTCTATCTCGTCAAAATTATGGACGGCTAGCGCAGATAACTCTAGAATAACTTTGCGCGAAGCTCAACAAAAACAAATAAACAAGTGCACGGCATGTTTAGCAGCATCATGTCTCGAACCCTAGACCCATTAATCCCCAGCCCGACATGCTGATCGCTAACCACGCCCGGACCTTAAAAACACGCAGTGGATAGAGGTGGCTCTTATAGAAAGCAATGCAAATGTGGCAAGGGGACAATCAAACTAATCACAAACTAATGTTTGACCTTGTTAGTCATAACAGCGTTGACCCTGAGGTAGCACTCTGATAAGATAGTTAAAAGATAACTGGTAAATTATACGCCTCATATTGGAGTGACGTAGTCTATTATGTAATATATTTCCAGTGGTTCCAACCTACTTCTTTGGAAGATAATAACGTGGAGCAGGAACGCAAAGGAAATGTCTTCTGTTTTTTTTTTAATAAGGTAATACGTTTTTACTGTTCACAAAAATAAAATAACAAAATAATCATAACATCTTAGACTTAATTACGAATATTAGCTAATTAACAAAATTTACTTTTCAAAATTATAACGCTCTCTCTCGACGTCATAAATTTAATTATGTACATTAATTAATTCATAAAACATATAATTGGCCAGACCGTAATGTTTTCTCTCTCTCCCTCTCTCAGTTTCATAGATCTATTTGTTTGCATTAAGTAATTAATAAAACGAATAATTTGTGAGTCTTCAGCGTTCTTTCTATCCCAGCTTCATAAATATAATTATATACTTTAGTTACTTAATCAAATGTATGATTTATCAGACTGTAAAATTTTCGCTCATTCTCATAAATCTGATTAAGTACATTAATTGACTAATTAGTAAAACGGTACAATATTTCACACTGTATTCTCTTTCTTAGCGTCTCTAATAGTGTACGTTAATCTATAAAACGTATAATTTGTCAGACTGTAACATTCCTCATGCTCAACTAAACCTAGTAATTAATTATTCTTCAAAAGAAGCGACTTCGTTTGGCGCAGAAAATGTTACTAATTCCAATTAAGATTAACGACACAAATAACAGACG
Source organism: Limulus polyphemus (assembly GCF_000517525.1). Lineage (NCBI taxonomy): Eukaryota > Metazoa > Arthropoda > Merostomata > Xiphosura > Limulidae > Limulus > Limulus polyphemus. Next base: position 93,873 of record NW_013666784.1, read on the forward strand.
GTACAAGGCTTTCATTTATATACTCGTGTGGTTATTCATATATTTATCTGATTACGACAACGTAATTAATTTCTATAAATGTTTTCTTAATTTCTATAGATGTTTGACGAATAGGTAGTAACATAAGTTTGTTTGTTGTTAAGCAAAAAGCTACACAATGAGTTATCTGTGCTGTGCCCAACACGAGTATCGAGCCCCGATTTAGTTTATTATTTTGTTTAGATAAAGGAATAACTGATAATAAAAAAAATGCACGCTATCGCGCTGAAACTTCTTGTGTTAGAATGGTTAAAGTTTCTATGTTAGAGCTATTATAAGTTTATTTGTTAGAAGTGTGTCAGGTTTTAGGTAAGAGTGTAGTAAAATTATGTGAAAGTGCTGAAACTTCTTGTGTTAGAATGTTTAAAGTTTCTATGTTAGAGTATTATAAGTTTATTTGTTAGAAGTGTGTCAGGTTTTAGGTAAGAGTGTAGTAAAATTATGTGAAAGTGCTGAAACTTCTTGTGTTAGAATGTTTAAAGTTTCTATGTTAGAGCATTATAAGTTTATTTGTTAGAAGTGTGTCAGGTTTTAGGTAAGAGTGTAGTAAAATTATGTGAAAGTGCTGAAACTTCTTGTGTTAGAATGTTTAAAGTTTCTATTTTAGAGTATTATAAGTTTGCTTGTTAGAATTATGTCAGCTTGTGTGAAAGTGAGGTAACATTATGTTATAGTGTTGTCTGACCAATGTAAATACTTCCACATTCGCATTCTATTTTATATATTCCAGACAAAACGTAATTTAAAATACCGCTTAAATGAGCATAATTGATATGTAAAAAAATAAAAAAACTGAAAATTCATCCATAGCAGAACATGTACAGGAAACACAACACACAATATTATGGGAAAAAACTAATATTAGCTCAACCTAAAAGTATAATAGGTAATAATATTCGTGAATCGTTAGAAATAATAAAACATAAAAAAGATCATGTAGTATTAAATAGAGATGAAGGTATGGTGAATATTTCTGCAAGAATGTGGATTGATCTCCTTTGAATGGTTTAGCGTGAATGTATGAAAAATAACATACAGGTCAATGACCTACTAACAAGTTATAAATACTTTGGCAATTGCCTTGTAATTCACTCTTGAGAATGACGTTGAAACATGTAGAGTCGTCAACTTTTTTGAAGGCCATAGATAGGCCTAAATAAAATGTTTTTAATTGTGTAACAGTTTAACATTGAATGTTATTTATGATTTTAAACTAAAATAAATTGAACATATTTTTAAAAAAGGATTAAACAGTCTATGAGACCAAATTGTAACATGAAGTTAAAATCAACTGTCTACAAAAAACAAACTAGAACACTAAAGAAATCATGAATCAAATAGTCTTTTGTTCGTTTCAGAATTTCGCACAAAGGGCTATCGGAGCACAGCTGTCCCTCGATTCCAACTATTAGACTACTGACACACACACACACACACACACAGATAGAAAAGATAGCTAGTTAATTAACATCACCCACCACCAGCTATTGGACTACTCTTGTGTGATCGAATAGCTAGGTTTGATCGTGACCTTAAAGTGCATATGCGGCCCCAAAGTGAGAAGCGCGTTTTGCAGAAACGGACACAAATCAGATTCCTCGGACTAACAACACGGGTACGCTAACCGTTGAGCCATGCCCGGCCCGAAACAAATAGAAATGATTATTGACTTATCTTAAATTACAAAACTATAAGAAAAGCTGGGGGATGTAAAAAATAAAAATTCATTCACAAGTGAAAGTAGTGAAACAAATAAACAGTAACAATCAAAACAAATAAACTGATTACATACCTGGATATAGAAAAAGAACTATAAAATAAACTGATTTGATTGAAAATTTAAAATTAAACCATGAATTAAATCAAACTAAACCCAAAATCAAAATTGTTACCATATAAAACTATAAAAAAGTTAGATAAATTACGTAAATTAAAACAGAATAGAATACAAAATTGAAATTAGAAAATACAAAATGAAATGCTAGCCAGTCTTTCATGCAATTTTGATCCTTGCAAAAAAAAGTAAAAGATCCCACAGATAGAATGAAATTTTACAATATACACAAACCGTGGTAACAAAAAGTACACAGTCTGCAGTACAAATGGATCATAGCAACACAAGGTACAGTTAGAAATGAACATATTGAAGGTAAATACAAGTACACATTAAATGCAATTGGCTACAAAATAAAATTCAGGATAACCATACAAACTAAGTAAGAGATCATAACAAACATATTAGAAATTAACGATAACTAAATACTGAGTAGAACTGAAGAACCGTAAAATAAATATACCTGATAATGAAATAAGCCTAACATCAAGTAATCGTAGAATAAGAATAAGATCAGTAAGATCAATATGTAGTGCTAGATTAACACAAGGGCTGAGAGGATAGCAACATCAGAACCACAAAGGAATTCTAGATCTCATCGATATTGAAAAAGTCTGAAAAATCCGTACAATTCTATTGATGGGCTTTTAAAAATCCATTACTTTCTGGTCCCCAGTAGACTTAATCCAGTTCTGCCTACATGCGATATAACTATATATATATATATATATTTAAATTGTGGTTATAAAGCGAGAACAGCGGCTTATCGAGGTCCTCATTAGACTGCTACCTTTGAGCACGTATTTGACGGGGGTGTTTTTTTAGTATGTTGAATGCCCTCTTTGAAGTTTGCTAACTCTTCTTTCTACCAGTGATTCTCAACCACCAGTCGGTTAACTCCAACATTTTCTCTTTCCCAGCATTTATCCGGGAAGTACTGGCCCAGAATCAAAACTTCTACCCATGCAGCGGCAGTGGGATTTGATCGTTTGTTTCGTCTAATATAACTCTTGTATGTTGGAAGGAGATCAGCAGTCTGCGAGCTTTTCGTACAATTTTTTTGCTCTCAGATTATAGACCTACACTTCCAAGTTGTAGAATTTAGCCAAGATCAAATCCTGCTGTGAACAGTAGCAATGTTTATACGTATTAAACAGGTAAAGAACGGTACAAACTATGCAATACCAGTTATTTCTATGTATGACACTCTCTTTTATAAACTTTGTTACACCAAATAGCAATGACTCTGTATTTTAATTAGGTGATAAATAGTCAATGGGCGGTAAAAACTTTGTCATACCAAACATTGCGATTAAAATGTCTACTTTGTGAGAACCCAGAATGTTTTGTACCATATATATGTATATATATTCAGGTGATTATAATTCTTCTTACATGTATAGAAACTCCTTATGGCGATGAACGTAATATTAAAAATACAGTAAGCCACTTTTATTGTTTTATCGAGGCTAAAACGGAATCATTAGGAGAAATATTAACGAAATTTCAAATGTTTATGTTATTCAGTTCAGAATAGATTTAATTAATTATATTTTATCGTAGAACATTAGTATTAGGCCTATTTTATTTTTAACACTACATTCTTTATTCTAGTCCCTAAGGGATTTTCAAGAATTAGAAGAGTTTATAATAAAAGTATTTCAACCATACTATATTCGCCATATCCACAGCCGACGACACATTTCGCTCAATCCAGAGCTCATCAAGTCGGAAGGGACACAATAAACACAGTAGCAGTCAAAACAGTACTTATATAACATTGTAACATTTGTTACAATAATGGTTGTTATGACAGGCTTAGATGAAGTACATAACTGCATTTGGTTACACCAATCAGTGAGGAAAGTTTTACTGCGACAACACGTGTAACAGCAGTTTAAAATGTCTATATTACAGTTTATCACTAGATAATTCAGCAACAACTAAGTTATCTATAGGTTCTATTTTTTAAACTTCCTCTAGAATGTAGCTGTTCCAGCTTCCTTTGTGTTGTCCATAAACATCCTGCCCTAACCTCATGATCGTCATCACGTGACCTGAGGAATGATATATAATCAGTTCTAATATCATAACGATTATATTACTAATAGCATTTAAACATATGTTATAGGTGTTGTAAGGAAACTGTACACATTCCTGTTACAAAACGCTTCACTCTTTTAACAAAGATAATTCTTGTCGTCTTTATAGGAGAACGTTTTTAGTTAATTTTGCGTAAAAAATGGGATTTACTTTACTTATAAACATAATTTGACAATTTTATTGTACATTAATGAAGCAAAACAATTCCTCGTTAGGGTTTTAGCAAATCAGGGTTGTCTATATTCATCCGCAAACGAAATACTGTTAATTTGTGAATATGTTTGAATTACATATAAATACAGATCAGAATTTAAAATACATTGCTCTTAAAGACCACACTATACATCTGTTGAAAACAATGTAGAGTAGAATACTAAGCTCAAGAAAATTGGTTATATGCATTTTTTCTGTAGATGTCGCGCATGTGTATGTTCTCTGTTTACATCATAAAACGAATAAAGAGTATTTAAAAAGTGTCAGATTTGTTGAAAATTAAAATACGTTCTCTCTTACAGATGGCGAATGTTCATTAATTCATTGTGTTGTTTTTACTGTTAAACATAAAGCTACAAAATGGATTATCTGTGTTGTGTCCAGCACGGGTATCAAACCCTAATTTTAGCGTTGTTAATCCTCTCACTGAACCACTCAGGGGTTTCATTAAATCACTAGACCAGTTACAATAGCTGGTTTAATTTATTTGTTTGTTATAAATACAAAGATACACATAGGGCTTTCTGTGCTATACCCAGTGCAATATCAAAATCTGATTTTCAGCGTCATAATCCTTCTGATATGCCGCTGAAACAACAGCTGCCATATTGTTTAGTATATCAGATTTCAAAAACAATTTTCACATTGTTTTCTGTAGATGGAAATTAGCTATCAGCTTCTTACCCTATTTTCAGTGTTTAGTATATCAGGTTATTGAGAGTTAGTTGAAGTTTGCTTCTATATGTCATAGGTTTTTAGCTCACTAAACCATCAAAAAAGTGCTTAATATATCAGAATTAGTTTAAGTTTTCTCTTGTAGATGGCACACATTTATCGTTTTTATAAAACATGAGCAAAGCATGCATGATTCCGAATTTTATTTTATCTAACTCTTTAACATTACACACAAGACTTTGAATTTAGAAGCTAATTTTGATTCATTCACAACTTTATCTAAAAAGTATGTTTGACATAGTCTCGTAATGCTCTGTGTTTTTTAGATGTTTTGTAGAAACAATAAAATAAATTATTTTTAACATCATTTAAAGTCTCTTTTACCTTGAGTGCACCGTTTGCAGGAGAATGTGGTCATTTACTAATTTCTCCAACACAGATTGCAGGAGAATGTAGTTCTTTACTGACTTTTCCAGTACGGTTTACAGGATACTATAATCGTTTACTAAGTTCACCAGTTTTAAAAATAATTTATTTTACTGTTTCTACAAAAGAAAATCTAAACAAATACACACAGAGCATTACGAGACTGTTTTATATCAAATATACATCTTATATAAAGTTTTGAACGAATCCAAAGTGGTCTCTAAATTCCAAGTTTTGTGTAATGGTGAAAAGTCAGCTGAAATATAATTTTGAATCATGCATCCTTTGCTTATATAGACGTATTCAAGAAATAAAGTCAACGTTATATAATAAACAATAAATTTAAAAGAAGATTGCCCCCAGTCTCAAAATACAATAAACATTATTTTACTCGTTAATTTTACTGTATAAAGATGAAATACTGTGAGACTGGAAAAAGTCTCATACAGTCGACATGTTTCGACGTCCTACTTCGTCATCATCAGGATTGCAATATGTTGTAAAACAATTTTTATTCTATTTTGAAACTGAGGACAGTCTCATTTTAAATTTATTGTGTGCTATTAGGTCGTCAAGAAATTAATGTCGCGTTTTGGAACACTTTCATTAACCACCCCCCAAAAACGCATATCACTTATAGTAGTTAAACGAACCATCTAAACGTCACGTTAGTGTAGCCTATATAATGTGTAAAGTTTAGTATACTCTAATCCCTAATAGTGATGGCACACAACGAGACACACATTCGGCGCGTAATGCTGTTTGAATACAAGAAGGGAAACAACGCCTCTGTAGCCACAAATAATATCAAAGAAGTTTATGGAAATGTTTTGAACGTTCGTAAGTGTCAACGATGGTTCAGTAAATTTCGTTCAGGTGACTTTAACCTTAAAAACTGTGATGGCAGGGGCTGCCATGTTGGAATTAATATTGATGCTCTGAAGACGCTTGTTGAGTCTAGCCCAAGGCAACACACTCGTGAAATGGCCCTGAAATTGCATGTCTCTCATGAAACAATACGTAAACATCTAAGGAATATGA
>NW_013666784.1:101015-108515 GCF_000517525.1 Limulus polyphemus
GCCCATTATGTATATTTGTGCTAACCTAATATGGCTTAGTTCTAAAACAAACAAACTTACAACGTTAGAATCCAGCGTTCGATTCTCACGGTGAACAGAGGTCCGAGAGCCCATTATGTATATTTGTGCTAACCTAATATGGCTTAGTTCTAAAACAAACAAACTTACAACGTTAGAATCCAGCGTTCGATTCTCACGGTGAACAGAGGTCCGAGAGCCCATTATGTATATTTGTGTTAAAACAACTTTCAACTATTTATTTTTACATTACTTTCGCTTGTTGTTTTTTTATAATTTACATCTCATTTAACCCCAATGCATTAGAAGTGGCCAAAATTATCACTCTAATTGTAATAAATTTCGGATGAATATACCCCACGAACACCCCTTGTATCTGCCTTAAAAGTCTTATGATATCATTAGTATAGCAAAACTGGATTCATAAGTATTATCATAGAAATTGTCCGGTTAATTTTCACTTAGGAAAACAACAAAACTGCAATCCAAAACTGAAATTAGGAAAGCTTACCTTAAATTAATGTTCAACTTTATGAATCATAAATGAATAAAAACTAAGAAAGAACCGCCCATATAATGAATATAAGTCCACTGGTTCATAAAAAAATAAACTTGAATGATCTGTATTATCAATACGTTTAATGAGTAATTAAGAACTTTCTACAAAAAGAAACACCCGAGATATATGACAATGTGTATTTCACATTACGTGTATCAGATGTGTACATATTAAGTTAATAAAATTTACCTTGTTCAGTTGTTCTTCTTATGAATAGTAGGGTAATCTATAAAAGTTTATGTTTATCTTGGTTATTTATAGGGGGAATAAACTTTGGTCCCTTTCCAAAGACATTTTCACTGAGATGCCCAACTTGAAACTGATAAATATAGCGGACAATCACCTGATACGACTGACCGAAGCCACGTGGCAGCCAATTTGGAGTACGTTATTGGATGTTTATCTACAAGGTAAAGGCTTTGAATTTTCTTTATGTATTTAACAAATACCTTAAAATGTGGTTATCAAAGTCACTTAAAACATAGACAGTTGTTGTGCAACAAGCTCCTCTTGTATAAAATTAGCTTCCACCTTAAATATTATCCCAATTACCTTATACAATTATAGAAGAAGCTCCTCTTGTATAAAATTAGCTTCCACCTAAATACCATCCCAATTAAGGAAGAAGTTGATTTTGTATAATATTAGTTTCCACTTAAATATTATCCCAATTACCTTATACAATTATAGAAGAAGCTACTCTTGTATAAAATTAGCTTCCACCTAAATACCATCCCAATTAAGGAAGAAGTTGATTTTGTATAATATTAGTTTCCACTTAAATATTATCCCAATTACCTTATACAATTATAGAAGAAGCTCCTCTTGTATAAAATTAGCGTCCACCTAAATATTAAACCAATTAAGCAAGAAGTTGCTTTTTGTATAAGATTTGTTTCCACTTAACAAACTAAAGACACTCCCCATGTCTGAACTTAGTTTTACATAGTAGTTCTTTAGAATAATACTTAGAAGGACGTTAACTTTGGGTACATCTCTTTCACCGTCTGCTCATCTGTCACTAGATCTTAAAGGTGTCAAAAATCACACAGGAAAAGCCACCCATATAATAACATAGTTGTATAGTGACCAATGGTAGAGGATCGGAATCCTGACAACGGGATTTCCGAAGTTGTTTTTTGTTCGTGTAACAAAAATGAGTTTTCTTCATACTAGGTTTAAAATAATTATTTAGTAATTAAAAGAAGTAATAATCAGTCCAATTTCGCTTTGTGTTTTGTAGGTAACCCATTTATATGTGACTGTCATGTACGCTGGTTGGTGCAAAAAGAATCTGAAATGGCTCAAGTGATCAAAGTGAACAGATATCTTTATGGCAGATGTTTTACCCCGAGCTATTTGAAAGATAAGCGACTTGAAGATTTGAAGTTATCGGATGTTGAATGCAAATAGTCATTGTCATAGTTAGTTAGTTTTACCTATTATTATCATTGTTATAGTTAGTTAGTTTTACCTATTATTATCATTGTTAGATAGAACTTTGTGATGATGTTTACCATAATGTATTTGAATAAACGCAATTTTAATTTAAAACCACACGTCACTTATATTGTTATAAAATACACAAACCTTGTATGCTTGTACGATTGCAAAAATCAATGTTGTTGTGTTCACACAAACTGTGTTTAGGGAATATAGTTTATTTTGTTGTGAAATAACCTAATATTTTTGCTAACCTACAAATATCTCTTTTTTTTTTTTACAACAAAGAAACCTGGAATGCTGGTTCATTTAGTTTATAGAAGGAGAACAAACCATATATACAGTTACAGCTCTAGGACGAACTGGATGATTTCTGTGTTTGAAACATACCTCAGAACTTACTGGCAGCCTTTCTGAATATAACGTGATTGTTATCTATCTCAGAACTTACTAACTGCCTTTCTGAGTATAACGTGATTGTAATCTACCTCAGGACGTACATGCTGATTTCTGAGTATAACATGATTATAATCTATCTCAGGATGTACTGGTTGATTTCTGAATATAACGTAATCGTAATCTAACTCAGGAAGTACTGGCTGATTTCTGAATATAACGTAATCCGAATCTAACTCAAGAAGTACTGGCTGATTTCTGAGGATAATATGATTGTAATATATATATATCTGTATGTACTGGCTGATTTCTGAGTATAACGTAATCATAATCTAACTCAGGAAGTACTGGCTGATTTCTGAGGATAATATTATTGTAATATATATATATCTGTATGTACTGGCTGATTTCTGAATATAACGTAATCATAATCTAACTCAGGAAGTACTGGCTGATTTCTGAATATAACGTAATCCGAATCTAACTCAAGAAGTACTGGCTGATTTCTGAGGATAATATTATTGTAATATATATATATTTGTATGTACTGGCTGATTTCTGAATATAACGTAATCATAATCTAACTCAGGAAGTACTGGCTGATTTCTGAGGATAATATATTGTAATATATATATATCTGTATGTACTGGCTGATTTTTGAGTGTAACGTGATTGTAATCTACTCCATTAAAGATTATTCAACAAGTTTCGTTTATCAATATTATAATGCTTTGCTCGTATGTTAAAAGTAACTGTAAGTTAATTATGTGTTAATATGAGTGAACGATGCCAAACACACTTCTTCTCATAAGTGTTTATTACGCGTGAACGATTCCAACCAAACTATCACGTTACTTTCTTGCTACAAACCTTTACTTTGAGTGGACGATACGAACATTTTCATATCAGTTTCTTGCCATACTTTTTTATTTTTATGAGCTGTACCTATCACATTTTCATACCAGATTCTTGCAATAAGTCTTTATTGTGGGTGAACGATATAAAAAATATGTTCATGCAGTTTTTACACAAATCGTTATTTTAATACAATATTTAGAATTTGGTTGGTTGGTTGTTGTTAAGCGCAATATGCTACTTGTGCTGTGCCAACCTCAGGTACAGAAACCTGGTGTTAGTATTATAAGCCCTCAGACATATTGCTGAGCCATAGGGGGAAATGGAATTTGAATAAAAGAAGTTAAAGTTTATCCAACATAATATGTTATTGTGAATGAAATGGTACGAACCACACTATAATGTCAGTTTCTTGCTATAAACCTTTATTGGAAGTGAACTTAAACCTTTGTTAGAATACAATACTTGGAATTTGAATAAAGGAGACTAAAGTTTATTAAAACGTTTTATTTATTAATGTATTATAATTAATACAACAATGTTTTGCTTGTGTGTTAACATTAACTGGCAATTTAACCGTGCATCACATTATTTTATATCCTTGAATTTATCTGTATATGAATAGTATGTCATTATTTTTGACGAGAAAGCACTGGCATATCCAGGAATTTGAAAAGGGGTCAAGTCTTAACATTAATATTTACATATAATTTCTATTATTTTTATAGTATTTAAACTTTATTATTTCCTTTACATTGGTTAAATGAGTGTTATAACATGAGCACCTTATGGTGTGAGATATTAGGAATTGCACGGAAAATACATGCCAAGGGGGGGGGGGGCATGGTCGCTACGCCAGTGCAAGAAAGGTACTAAAAATGTTAAACTATAAAGGTCGGTCACATTTTCAAAGAGGAACTATTATAAGTGAAGGTCTAGCTGGACCCTCAGTAACACGAACACCTAAAATTAAGAGGAACAATGTCAATAATTTATTGATTATTAAAGGATGGAATTTATAAGATTTTGATAGTTTTTTCGTTTTTTTTAAGTGTTGGAAGTTACGATTTTCAATGGTTTAATTACAGGTTTCCCGTGGAGTTCCAAGTACACTTAACTCTTTGTTTGTAACACCACTTAAAGAGGTGAACGCCTCTTACACCGTTCAAGAACGGAGAACGTGACACCAGTCTTAAGTATTACTTAATTTGATTAACTATAGACATTATTCATCTAAATAGGGCCAGTATATAAATCAAAATCTTAATATCAGTGAACAATCCCAACCACACTTTCGTGTAAGCTTCTTGCCATAAATGTTTATTGTGACCAATACCAACTCCACTTTCATGTCAATTTCTTGACATAATTATTTATTGTGTATGGAAGATCTGAACCAAACTTTCATCTAAGTATCTTGCCATAAATCTTCATTGTTAGTGAACGATACCAACCACACTTTCATCTCAGTTTCATGATATAACTATTTATTGTGAGTGAATGATACCAGCTACACTTTCATTTCATTTTCATGCAATAACTCTTCATTGTGTGGAAACGATACCAACTATACTTTCTGCTATAAATCTTTATTGTATGTGAATAATACCAATCACACTCTCATGTTAGTTTTATGCTATAAACCTTTATCATGTGTGAATGATACCAACCACACTCTCATGTTAGTTTTATGCTATAAACCGTTATCATGTGTGAATGATACCAACCACACTCTCATGTTAGTTTTATGCTATAAACCTTTATCATGTGTGAATGATACCAACCACACTCTCATGCCAGTTTCTTGACATATATCTTTATGATGGGTGATCGATACGAACAACATTTTCATGGCACTTTTTACCATAAATCTTTATTACCATATAATTAATATTAACTTCCAAACAGAGTAAACTAACAACTAAGGGCTAAACCAAAAATCAACCTGGTAATAAGTATAGTTAATTGAATATACTTTTTTTGACTTCTTACTTATAAAGATTAGAATGCATTGTTTCATCAGTTGAGTAGCCTCGCTCTTAACGATACTTGGAATTTGAATAAAATATATTAAATTTTATCCAAAACGTTTCATTGATAATAGGCTTATATCATAATGCTTTGCTTGTGTGTTGAGAATAATTGCCATACTATTATAATATGAAATTACTCTTTTGTTTTAAACATTCGTAATGATATCTTCCTTTTGGATAATTATTCCTGTAGCTATCCGAACAAAAGTCTTTAACAACAATTTTGTTAACAGAAATTGCAATGTTTTTAAATTTTATATAATCGTTTACTGGTTATTTTAAACGGAGTGAGACTGGTGACGTAAAAGTCGCTTAGCAACGAAGGAACTCAATATAGCATTAAAAATAAACCAAAAATAATTTGAATTAAATTAAATTCTCCAAAGAAGTGTTTCGATTTTTTTCTAATTTAAATCTTTAGTGATATGTCTAATGTTTTACTGTTAGGTCGAAAGTCTAATGCATTCACCTGCTGGATTTTTAAAAACATTGATCGTCTTATTAATTTACCGATTTCTATTGGTTGTGATGTTGATTGCTTGTTATTTTTAGGTATAAATTTAGAACTCGGGGTGTTTTACTGCATTAGTGCAATGACTTTTACTTCAACGAAAAAATATTTTTGTCACTTAAAGTCAATGTTCCGTGAATCGCCTCTTGAATGTTTACTGTCGATTTTTGCTTAGGCTTCGTTTGTTGTTTAATACTAAAATAAACTACACTATGTGCGGGAATCAAACCTCGAATTTCAGCTTTATTAGCTCTCGAGCTAAATGGCGTACGTAAATAACATTCGCCGACAATTTTTAAGGAATTGAACTTTTATCACATTAAGAATAAACAACTTATCAGGCTTACGTTTTGATGACGTTCACAACGTATTAGTTTTTATTTCATTTTTATACCTATGTATTTTATCAATGAATACGTATGCTTTATAGAGTCAAAGTCCACAATAACGTTGACACTTCTACTAGGCACATGAAATTTAGTCAGAGTCATACACACCGTATTAGTTGCTAATATAGATCACAAGATACGATAAGTATCACGAAATAAACAGTTCTGGTATTATTAGCATTTGCCATCAAATGTCACTTCTGAGCGTTTACAGACAAAATCTTCCGTGAGCATCCATAACTTGGTTGAAATAATAACATATCTTGGCGCTGTTGTTTAAAAAATAAAACAAAAAATATTCACTCTGTCGGTTTTTGTTTGTTTGTTTGTTTGTTTGAAGTCAAACACAAAGCTACACAATGGGCTATCTGTGCTCTGCCCACCACGAGTATCGAAACCCGGTTTCTAGCGTTGTAAGTTCGCAGACATGGCACTGTGCCACTGGGGGAAACTCTGCCGGTAGAGTTTTAAACAGCTATACTTGAAATGCAACATTGTACAAAATAAATAAACAACACATCACTTACCGAGCGTGCCCAGAACTTAGCGTGAATCCGAAGATCTATGTTTCGCGTTCCATTACTATAAAATCGCGCTGCCGCACCGTTTGGACTAAGATGCATTATAGGAGTGACTGTCAGAACCCACTATTCGATAAGAGTAGCCCTCACCTTTTTCAGCTCCACGTTTTGGGAGTATGTATCCACATGGTAAGTTAATTGTACTTTAACTCATTCTATATCATTGAATTTGTCTGTTTTACGAATAACATATTATTGTATTTTTGAAAGAAGGATGAAGAATGTCAATGTAAAGGGGCCGCTGAAATTGATAATGAAGCATGATTGTTGGTGAACGTCTAGCTGAATCTTCTGTGACACGATAACTTAAAATAACTAACGTGTCCAAAAGATTAGTGAGAAAAGTTACGTTAAGATGGATATCAAAAAGTCAGATCAGATATACACAATTATGACAAAAAACTAAGTTACCAGATCGTGTCAGACGAGACAAAAACAAAAGACTACAGCTTTAAAATTGTGTGCAGAACTTAATGCTAGCCCAAAATAAACAACTCAAAGGGCACTGCACTATGTGGGTCATTGTCATGGTAGATCTGATATTCTACACCTCTAATAACACTGAAATATGCAAAAGCTTCAATAAATTTGTGCCAATAACATAAAAATTAGGCCGAATGATCAATAAAAGAAGGTTGTTTTGATCATATGGATCATCATTTATAATTTTCCTATAAAATGGACAACTTCATTTGTGATGGAAACAAAAATATTT
>NW_013666784.1:109516-133487 GCF_000517525.1 Limulus polyphemus
GTTTGTTTGGATTGAGTTTATATTTAAAAACATGCCTAGCTTATAGTGTTAGATATGTATTTCGAAACTCTCGCCTATTCTCAATAGTTGTAGAAGATTCTCGAGAGTAAGAATCAACAATATATCCATATACGTAAACGTTTAAATATAGCTCAGTATTGTTACGTAAGACTGAAATTTCTAGAACGCCTCCACACGGCTATAAATATAACCAACGCCACGCGCCAAAAGAGTGTGTCTATTAGTAGTTCGCTATAATCAGTATGCTATAAACTTCGAAGGCTATAACTGTGGTTTTAATAACGCTTATCAATCGGAAAACTTCAGATATTTGACCAGGAACCTTTACAAATTTCGAACATTACAAATTATTTAACTTCAGTGAATTCTCATCGGACATTAGTATTTTAAAGAAAACATTACCTAACTTCAACGCTGGAAAATTTGGCGTGTGTGGTCAAGGACAAAGCTAGCTAGCTTCCCGGCGAATCGTACTTACATCAACTCGTAATTAACTCGCTTATCGTGAACCCTCGATAAGATATCAAGGAAGTTCCAAGCTAGAAATAATACTTTATATTGTTTGTAAGTTTGTGAAACTCAAGACAGATTATGTTGAATAACGATGCTACACTTAAATGGCATTTATGAAAAGCCCAGAGTTAAGAAGCAAGACATCTTTTAGCCTGTTTCCCGTTTAACTATCTATCTAGCTTACCGATCGATACAGATGTAACTGTATATAAATCATATTACGTTATCTTAGATATGAATTATAACTTTGAAATATTAAATATGACCAGTTACTTTAATCCTATGCTAAAACATTAAACATTTATCTCATGAACTTATTAAGTTCAATTATTTTAACTTAGTTAATTTTTAAAAAGTTTCTTATTTTAAATAGAGATATCCATTGATCTCCAAGTACTAATACTATCTTGTAATATATAATTATGCTATTTTTAGCGATAAGATAAAAAAAAATCTCAACAAAATGAACTTCATACAGAATTCAGTGTACTTACAAGACTCGTTCGTTTTAGACATACAATTATGAAACCAGCAATAAGGAGAAACAACACACACGGTCACGATTATAGTTAGGCTTAACAGTCCAAGGCAGATTCCAATCACCAATATCTTCTCTCCTTCAGTCAAAAGAAGCGCAGAATCTGAGAAAAAGGTAGATTCGTTCAAATTATTGCTGAGTGTTGTGGGTAAAAAATATAGTTTCATCGTGTCACAAGTTCTGGAGAATTCTAAACATTGACGCTTTAAATTATCGACATTGTCAGGTGAACCTAATAGAGCTATATAATGAAAATATCCTGCCCTTGTAAATAGTATTTAGTTAAGCAAGCCAACATGTGTTTCAGTATAGCTCGAACCACATGTCACTACCATTCATTAGAGTACATTGCCCGTATAGTAAGAACAACTAAGTTAGCGTATATAATAGAACAATAGGTCATGGATTAATAATGTTATATAAATAAGGCTGGAAACCTGTACAAAACGGAAGTATAGATCATGGAAAATCAAAACAACAGCGGTTAGTTAGATCAAATATCAAAACATATAACTTCGACATAAATATTTTAAAGTAGTTTTTCAACATTATTTTTAATTTTGCTGTTCTGACAATGCTGTGTTTCACTTTATTTTCTGTATTTGAGTTTAAACTCTCATCGTGTTGTGACACTACTGTATTTTCACACTTGTTCATTTAAACTCTTATCGTATTCTGACACTACTGTATTTTTACATTTGTTCATTTAAACTCTTATAGTGTTCTGACACTATCGTGTATTCCCTCTGGTTATTTATTTAAACTATTGTAGCTTTCTGACACTACTGTATTTTCACATTAATTATTTATTTGTACTCTAGTAGTGTTCTGACATTACTGTATGTTCACACTAGTTACTAAGTTAAACTCTTCTTTTATGAATGTCTTTCACAAGCGGAGATGTTTTGAGCTTTCTCCTCTTAATGGTCCTACTTTCTTCTATACATTATCAGACTCCTTACGTAACGTCGCAGACTATATACAGACTTGTCTTTCGTAACAATAGCAGACTTGTTTACTCCACAGTCCGGTCGATAACGTTTATTACATTCGAGGATAAGTAGGCATTTTCTACATCAAATAAATATAACAATTCACCAAACATATCGCAAGCTCTAACGTGAGCCTTCACATTTGTAGTTTTACTGTTTGAGTGAACGCGTTCAATGATACAGCTTCAAGGTCTTACAATTTAACACTCATGAGGCCGTTATATGGTTTCACAATTTAACGCCCGGAAAAAAAGCTAAGGTCTTTCAGCCAGTGATAGGGCATTCAGGTTTTAGAAGCTAGCCTTTGAAAAGAAAGTCATCCAATGATTTAGTTCCAAAATTTCCAAACCTTATTCCAGGAGGAAACGTTAAGATGCTATCTTCCAATGGTATAATTTAACGATTATATAATTTCACCCCCATACTTTTTTTAACACGCTCTCAGTTTTGTTACAAACAGTGATATATTGAATTTTGTCCACTTAATGTTCTACATATTGTCACAGACTTCTTGCGTAATATCACTGGCTTATGAAGTAATATAATTTGACCATTATGAAGAAACTTATGGTGCTCTTATCCAATGACAAAGTTTCAATAATTCAATACTTAACATTTCAAACAAAAGAACAAAAACTATGGTACTATCATCCAGTGACATAGTTTCAATATTTCACAACTTAACCTCCGAAAAGAATGCTATGATGTTATCATCCAGTGACATAGTTTCAATATTACTACAAGTTAACCTCCGAAACGAAAGCTATGATGTTATCATCCAGTGACATAGTTTCAATATTACTACAAGTTAATCTCCGAAAAGAAAGCTATGATGTTATCATCCAATGAAATAGTTTCAATGTTCCACAACATAACCTTTGGAAAGACGGTTAAGGCGTTATCGTACAATGATACATTTTCAATATTTCACAGCTTAACCTCTAGAAAGAGCATTACGTCTAAATGGTTTTCTTTTTGTGCCGCATAAATGGGCTGTTATGTTTTGTTCAAACCTAATGTTATTGCCTTACTACATTTATCGACAATAATAAAACTGACTTAATAAGGCTCATCACTAATGTTTGATTACACAGGACTTACCTTCACTTACCACCACGATCCTTGATTACATAGGAGTTACCTTCACTTACCACCACCATCCTTGATTACACAGGACTTACCTTCATTTACTACCACCATCCTTGATTACATAGGAGTTACCTTCGCTTACCAACACTATCCTTGATTACATAGGAGTTACCTTCATTTACCACCACGATCCTTGATTGCACAGGACTTACCTTCATTTACCACCACCATTCTTGATTACATAGGAGTTACCTTCACTTACCACCACGATCCTTGATTACACAGGGGTTACCCTCACTTACCACCACCATCCTTGATTATATAGGAGTTACCTTCACTTACAACCACCATCTTTGATTATACAGGACTTACCTTCACTTACTACCACCATCATTGACTGATAGGAATATCTTGAAGACGATCAATAACCTGAAAACGAAAATTCAAGTATTATATTCAACATTATTAATAAAATAAGAGTTAAGTTTTATATGTGTAAACATCATACACATCTCGTTTTCATAAACAAAGTGTAAACTTAATACACAGATAAACTAGGCATTCATCCATATATATATATATACGAAGAAGATCCCCAGAAAAGAATTAGGAAAAGACCAAAGTTAATTTAGTCACTTGGAACTGGTCAATTTCATTCTGTTTATACTGAGAGCTGATCGTTTCTATATCTATTTATAACTTTGAGCACATCGTTCGCTTTTAACATACAGGATTTAATTACGCAACGTGTCAACACAGGAAGTAAAAAAAAAGAAGAGAGAGAGACTGAAGGCAGAGAAGCAAAATGAGGAGAAAACTAAGTAAGCAATGTTCATCAACAAAAGAAGTGATGAGGAACGCAGTCTTCATAACTAGTAATTCAAGAAACCACATGACAAGTTTGGGTTTCAGTTTAATTAAGCATATTTTCAGGGGTCAGAAACAATAGCTTCTCAAGCTACGAAATAGCGAATCGTAATGATTTATTAAGTCTAATATTTTGTACTTAACAATAATATTCCTTCCTGATAATGTTTAAGATATCAGTGAATAAGGTAATTTCTCAGAAGTCCATCCCACTGGAATCACATCATGATTCAAAGAATAATTAACCAAAATGGTAAACAGACTTCTCTGTAATCTTACCTGAAATTTTTCCCGCGGTGACCTTTACCACATAATACAAGTACGTCACTGACCCTTTCCTGAACATGTAATTAATGACGAATTGGAAGGAGCTTGCAACTCTAAAGATTCAATATTTTTGTATTCTTAAACTAATTCGTTCATGAGCCTACACAACCTGAGTCAATCTCTCTAATTTCCTATACTTTCGAACACGAGACCGGCATGAGTTCATAACAAGAGCATATGTTACAGCTACACACCTGCCAGCCGATCGTTGCTGTACCTGTATGTTTTGGTCATATTTACACAGCCGTTAGCTCGTTACTCACCTACCACAGCCACGGTTAGCAAAACTAGGAAATTACTGGCCTTTGTATGATTATTATACATGTTGACATTCCGTGGGATAGCCTTACCTAAAGGTAACGCAATAAGAAAAAAAACACAACAACAAAAGTTTAGGAGGCTACAATGTGGCAAATAGGTTATATTTTAAGCTAGTATCCTGGAAAATGAAAAATTTTAGTTTGTTTTTCTTCCTTCCCCTCCCCCATCATCAAGTGAGCACGTAACTAAGCTGTTGCATTAATAAATGCTTAGTAATGATGTTAGTCGTTTGTTCCTAATATTGTGTTTTAAAGTTCATTATTTTAAATAGCTCTAGATATTTTTACAGTAAAGTTAGTGAAGTTATATATTTAAATCTTTCAGGACCACCAAGGATCGTTTTTTTCAGCCTGTATACATATATATATATATATATATATATTCATAATGTTTCATATGTGTTAGAATATATCAACTAGACCCAAGACAAGATTCGATAATCATAAGAAGTTATTTATGAAAATTAATCAGAGACATATTACACTTGTAAACTGTATATAAATATTACAGAACATATAAAACATCATCAACGTAATCTGTAGTCATTAATACTGGCACAATAACCTATAAAATTACATGTTATCAGTTTTAATGAGCCACTTAAAATTATTATATCGTTTTTTACTGACAGTAACATATTTTTATTCTTATAAGTACTTCTTAGAAAAGCGAAATTTTCCACAGTGCGTAAGATTCGATCCTGGGATTCAACGAAATTAGAGGATCAAATTCCGCTGAGTCTAAAATTTCACTACTTTAGAAAAATGCTAACTTCGCGGGACTTCTGCCATTATTAAAACATGTCATGTTATAAAAATCAGTTATATACCATAAGCAGCTTTAATTTTATTCCTCACTTTCTTAAACGAACTTCCACAGGTAAAAACTGAGAGCTTCGTGACGTGTTAAAAAAAAAAGGTTGCAGTATTTTTACATCCAGAAGTGTAAACACGTTTGTGTTCCAAAAAAAGTACACTTATCAGTAACTTAAACACAGCAAAGTTTGATTATTTAGAAGTAATGCTAATGCTTTTACCGCTACAAGTTGACGTTTCCAAACACATTATCTTACAGAAAACGTCGTTTAAGTTATACGCTGGCGAGGATATATATAATACGGTAACAAGGAAGAATAACACAGTTAATTTTAACAATGCATAATAAATAATAATAGTGTATAATAAAGTAATAGTAATGCATAACATGACAATGAAATAATTTAAAAGCAGCCCTTATAACACCATATTTGTATTTATGACAAAGTTATACCAAGGCTATCTGCCGCCGTTAATAATTTGAACTACAGAGACCAGTTGAAAGGCGGCCAAGCGGAAGCACCCTACCACCCACATTTCATACTATGTGATTAATTGATACTTTTATAACTCACTCATAGCTTAATGAAAGGGGAATAGTTTGTGGTATCGCATGGATTCGAACCCAGCTCACCAGTTCCAATATTCTGAGTTATACCGCGCCTCTATAACACAATAACATAATAATGAAACTTTATACTGAAATAACAGTTCTTAAACCAAATATGTCATCATAAATCTTCAAATGAAACTGTCACGTATTAGAATTTCAAATGATCTGAAATTGAGTTAATTGATAAATTTAAATTTAGTAGTTAAATTGTACTTTGGAATTTAGTAGTTAAGTAAAAGCCGATATATAGTCAGTTTGTAATATTTGCTAACAAGGTTTATACACAGTTTTTAAACACAAATACGTTTTAATATACACACAACAGTACAATTGACAATAACAATTATTACAAATAGTTATTACAAACAATGATTTATAAACAAAAAAATTAAGTTCAGTTTTAAAGGTTCCGACATCTCTTTGTTATAAGAATATTAGTCCAGAAAAGTTGAGTCGCGAAGCAAAATTTACCATAAGACTAAAGATAAACACAACCTTACCACCTGAAATGTTAACACCTCATACCTGACAGAATAAACAAGCTTACCAACTAAAATTTTAACACATAATACTTGACAAAATAAACAAGCTTACCAACTGAAATGTTGACAACTCATACGTGAAAGAATAAGCAACCTTACCAAATGAAATGTTAACACCTCATACCTGATAGCATAAACAATCTTACAAATTGTAGTGTTAACACCTCATACCTGACAGAAAAACAGAATGAAAAACAACTACATAAAGATATTATGTTCTACGTTATCACATTACATGGAATGAAAAAAATTACATAAAGATATTCTATCCTGCTTCATAACAGCATACGGAATCGTATGTGGAATAAACAAAAATAATATGAAGAGATAATGCATCACTGAAACGGAATGAAAATCGCTTATATGAAGATATAATACCTAACAATCGAACACGGAATGAACATCACTTACATGAAGATATAATATCTAACAATAGAACACGGAATGAACACCACTTACATGAGAATATAGTAACTAACAATCGAACACGGAATGAACACCACTTACATGAAGATATAATACCTAACAATCGAACATGGAATGAGGACCACTTACATATAGAGATATTGTTGCATCACCCTTGCTGTTGGATGACATACTACTGTAGTTTGAATCGTCTGTGTTGTGTTTCTTAATTATTCCATTGTGAACGACCTCTGGTGTAAATGGTAGTTTTCCCGCTTGGAAGCTATAATGAGGAGCAGCGATGAGGTGAAATTCGGTTGTCTTTTCTGGACTTTCACAGGTCCCATATTTCTGCCGTTTTCGTTTATCTGTAGGGTATATGAATGTTTATTGAGATGCTTAGCCAAAATAGCTACTTAATTTTATATCAAACTATATAACAAGAAATGTTTTCATGGAGATTAGAAGTAACTAAACGTGTATTCCGGATGACATGTAATTTTAAATAAAGGTTTTTAAGCACGTCTGGTTTTATATCTTTCTGATGACGATGTGTTATGAGGTAAAAATATGCTTGGGGATTTCAGCCATTATATGTTTTTCTTGTAATAATTTTTTAATGAATTATGTACCTGGTGTAGTTCTTATTTTAATATTTCTCCCATACAATCACATACTTTACTTTCTCTTAAATAGACGCCATTTTGAAAGAGGCGAATAGTAATGACTCCTAGTGGATTAAAGTTATATATATATATATATATTAATCCACCGAAAATGAATGAGTAGGTGTGGTGAGTGTGTCTGTCTGTGTAATTTTAAACCATAACTATAATTAATTTCTTGACGTCCTGAAATATAACACAGTAAATACTGGAACGTTGAATTAATTAAATACTGAGGGCTTGTATGTATTCAAATTAATAGCAATTAGATGTAAACTGAACTGTTATGGAATGCGTAGGATTTAATTAATGCGCTGATATTTTCTTTTCTTTGATTAGTTCCTTTCCATTGAAACTATATTTAATCTATGTCATGGAATACTTAAAAAAACTATTCACGAGATTTACTGAAAATGAAATCTTAACAAGAAAAACATCCAATCATACTTTCACGGTCAGCACGAGTTGTCCACCAGCTTCTAAAACCTTGTATCTGACAGCAAAGATGACGTGACCGTAGTTTGTAGTTTCTTCTCCAATAAAAGTCGACATATCCAGCGACGCCTCACTCTGCAGACATAAAAAGGGAAGACTCTTATAAACTTGTTCTCACAATTCTGGAACGAAACGATTAGAAAGCATCTGAGGAACGTATTGTAGCGTCAGAAATCTCATTTCTTATTGTAAGTGATAACACGTGATATCGAAATCAAGTATTTTTCAAGAACAATTATTATGTAAGTGTTGATCATTTCCGAATTTCGTAAACAAAAACTTATGCTAACTTTGTATCAGTTATTTTCTATCTTCGTGAAAAAGAACATATATTGAAATGTATATAACTTTTAAGCATAATAAATGCACTTTCATTACTGTCACATTATACTTAGATCGACACTGACACCTGGTTATTTTACAGAATAGGCAACTTTATACATAAAATATTAAACTTAAATTAATACTTGCTTTCAAGAAACTCGTTTTTTAATATTTCGGTGGGAAAGTCTAAAAAAAATCATTCAGTACACTTAGTAGGCTTTGCGTAAAAATAAGTTTAAAATAGCCAATTTAAGGCTAATATAGGCACGCAGTGAGCTATCCACTGAGCGTCTCCAGACGGTTTTTGTTTCGCAACTGATAATGAGCGGTAAAATCGCAAATTCCGTTATGTATCTTAACATCAATTGCATGTATATGATAATTAGTCCACAATCGCATTCCAAATATAAGTAGTTAACAAATCCATCATGAGAATTTAAACCAGCCAACGTTTTGACCATTTAAATATCGTCTTTGAGACTTTATTTTTATCAAATTATATGACGCAATGAATTCCCTATTGGAGGTTTGATGAACTATATTTGCTCCGCTAAAGTACTCTAAATGTACCTCTCAGTGTCACTGTACCTCGGATTAAAATAGCACATGTTGGACACACAGCCAACACTTGGTGCAGTTTCAATAAATTAATCAGCAGCCTAGAAAAAAAGAAACATATTGGTTCATGCTAGTACTACCGAAACATAAATCACATTCTGATATGGATTTAATATACTATTGCCATTTTGGATTATTTGCGAGTATTTGTAACGTACACTTTCCAAGGAATTAATGTCACTTATACCTCATAAACATAAAACTTAGAAAAATTACACTAATCATTGAATGTCCCTAAACAGATAGATCCACAGCTCGAGAAGCGTGTATTTATTTCTAAATAAAATATTAAATCCTCAGCCTATTAAGGGACAATTGTTCGTTTCTTAGCGTAAAGCTACACAGTGGGCTACCTGGACTAAGCACAACTCTAATTTCGAACCCTGATTTTTAGCATAATAAACTTTTAAACTTATCGCTGAGCCACCTTGTGTTGTGTTGTCATACTAGAAGTTTGTAAATAATCGAAGGTTTTAAGAATTAAGCTAGTAAGAACGAATTGAAAACTGTAAGTAACGAACTAAACAAACTAAACGAGATGTATAATATAAAATACAAATTATGATACCAGAAGAACAAGTAGGATAAAAAAGGAGGAGGTTAAGTAGCAGTAAAAATATAAAATATGCATTTATACTATACACTTATGATCATAGGGCACAAAGTCATATAAACACTAGGTATCAACGAATATAATTAAAATAAAGTAATAAATAACTGAACTGAAGCAAATAATGAGTACTGAGATAGTTGAATCTACTGATTGAGATTGAAGGAATAATTTGTCAAACTATACATACTGATTCCGCAGTATTTCAGAGATGAAACCAGACAATATAAAACAAAATGTCTTAACTAGCCAGATGTGGAAAAAATACAAAAACAACAGTGCCAGGTGGAAGTAACTAGGTCATCTGTGTAAGTAACCCCAAACTAAAATATCAAAGTGGAAGTAACTAGGTCATCTGTGTAAGTAACCCAAAACCAAAATATCAAGGTAGAAGTAACTAGTTCACTTGTGTAAGTAACCCAAAACCAAAATATCAAGGTAGAAGTAACTAGTTCACTTGTGTAAGTAACCCAAAACCAAAATATCAAAGTGGAAGTAACTAGGCCATCTGTGTAAGTAACCCAAAACCCAAATATCAAAGTGGAAGTAACTAGGCCATCTGTGTAAGTAACCTAAAAGCAAAATATCAAGGTGGAAGTAACTAGGTCATTTGTGTAAGTAACCTGAAACCAAAATATCAAGATGGAAGTAATTAGTTCACCTATTTAAGTAACCTAAAACCAAAATATCAAGGTGGAAATAACTAGCTCAAGTGTTTTAGTAAACCAAAATGAAAACCGTAAAGTCCATAAATACATTCTTTTGGTAGAAACCAACAAGAGAAGGTGGGAGGAAGAATGGTCTATAATTATATTTATTACACCCTCTTATTCCTCATTCTCCTGTTGTTCGTTGTTTATATGTCAAAAATTCCAAACAATTTACCCATTACGTTACTTTGGCTTTTTATGTCTGCTATACAATTAGTATAATATTGAAGTAAGTATCAAATCTTTGTTTTAGTTACAAAAACGCTTGTGTTAAGAAAAAAAAAAGTGAGGACTTAAGTTCTAGAATCAAGGGGAGGGAAGATAAAGGCATAGTGAGCCATTCATATGTTATGGAATCAACGGGAGGGGAGATAAAGGCAATAAAAATACACCAAGTATATATATATATATATATTAATTAAGCGTGTCCTAACTATAAATGCATATCAAAACTTAAAAAGACATATTCTTAAAGATCGTCATATATATCAGTTTGAGTACGTTATATTAATAGTTCTGCACAGTAGTTCCCACCAGAAAAGGTTCCATCATAAGATTATCATGTCTAAAGCGCACCTCTCCTCTATGTTGCTTTCCATAAGTCATCTAGTGTATGAGGACGACAGGATCCCAGCGCTCGTTTCAACAGCCCGATCGCACAAAACTCCATAGAAACTTTGCTTTATGTAGAGTACTTTGTGCAAAGCTACATGAGAGCTATCTGCACATAAACATCCCTAATTTTTAATTGGCGGTTATAAGGAAAGCAGCTAATCGACAGCAACCACTGCCAATAATTCAGCTACTATTGCCTGACAGAATAATGTGATTTGTCCTTCACATTTACGGCGTAACCATGACCACAAAGTGGAGAACACTTTTTTGTAGCAATGAGACACGAGCCATTAACTCTAAAAATCACAGCTCAGGCATGCTAACCACTTGGTCATTCTTGATCTAATAAAAGATTTTTAGAAAGGACGAAAAGTATCTTGACGCAAAAGAAAATTTGTGACGTTTGCAGGGTATTTTCAAATAAGTGTGAGTTTACAGTTTTTTGAATTTTAAAGTTATGTTACCTAGCTATTATTCGATAGTGATGATTCTACTTTGAAGAAAATCGCTTCCAATGCATTTTTAATATTTCAACAGACTTAAATAATAGCTAGTGTAATCTGATGTAGAATGAAGAAATATGTGAGGATAACTGAAACACCCAAAACTAACCATGAACACAGCAGTATAATCCTTTTAATATTCTAGTTCTATTAAACACTCATACTTGTTTCACAGGATACACAGCACTAATTCAGCTACTCATGTCCAGGGAGTTTTTAACTCATTACATAATTCTGAGCTGCTATAGGCTAAGTAGGAGGGGAAATAGGAAATAAAAGGTAATAGTTGGAATATCAGAAGGAACAATCGAAAAAGAGAACGTTAGAGTCTCGTTTTTAGGAGTGGCGATTCAAAAGAATCTGACTTACCGAAATTTTCAATGTCTTCAGTGATTGAATGTAGGTTGTTGGCTTTTACAATATTGAAAGTTAGCCGCTCAGCTGTTGGCAGATAGCTCAGACCAAATAATATCTCACCATTGTCCTGATTATTAAAAAAATAAAAATAGTCAAGCTCATTAGTAGTCATACAAATTTGAACCTAAAATTTAGAGTTAAAACTTACTGGCATCCTTTCTCTGTGAGAGCAATTAAACGAAATTTACAAACTACCTGAAGATTATTTTCATTTATATTTACAACAAAGCATCTTAGGCTATCTGCCACCTTTCCTAAGGCAGGCAGACAGCAGCATCTTACCACCCACGCTAAATCATTGACTTTCATTCTCATAGCGCAACCTCATCTTAAAGGGCAGGGAATATTTTGTGGTATCGCATGAATTAGAGTCTGGTTCGCCAGCTCCCAAAACCACAGGACCAAACAGCGCCCCCTCAAAGGCTAAGTCTCAGTGTCTGACACTAATCTTTCCAAATCAAAATAAAACGGAAGCTTTAGCTGTGTTTCAAGCTATTGCTGATCTTTTGTGTTACTGAACATTTAGTAACCATTTACTAGACAAGAACTGATGATCGTAGAACTAGATCAGCTGATGCTCACAAACTGGGTGTGTCCAGTGGCATCACATCTCTAATCCTGAACCCTTGGATCCCCAACCCGGCACGTGAATCATTAGACCACGCCTAGCCCATGAGTAAAGATAAACATAATTATTTATTTTCTGACGTAAAATGCTGACCACATGGTCTACTTTCTGATCAAGTATTTTACGATAGCTATATAGGCTCTTAACCTAAGTTTAGTGACGAGGAACCCACTTTGAGACAGGACAGTTTAGAGACGGCTTGAATGTGTAATGAAACAAACCTGTAATAAAGTTTTATTTATGACCCATTCAAGCCGTCTTTAGACTTTATTTTCTCATTAATTAAACTTGTCATTCAATTTAATTACCGCTAAACTTTGTTATGCATATTTTTACAACCGATAACACCAACACGAAACACTCCTAAAATAAACACATCTACGTTATCTTATTGTAAGCTTTACATTTGAAAAACAACAGTAATCAAACTAAATGACAGAAAAATGCTTCATTTTAGTTCGTAAAGAATCTGTAAACAGTGCCTTATGCAATAGAAAAATCTGTTAGTGTTTATAGATGGTCGAAACGCTTTAAATGTGATCACATCATACATCTTTACAAAGAAAATACGAACGATTATCGAACTGCTATATGGCTAAAAGCAATAATCTCTAAATCATGATAATTTTATATTTCATCATTGTTGCACACTCTTATAACATAAAAAAACAGTTATTGTACCATTAGTGTTTTCTTTTCAGTAATTAGCTAGAAAAATACATAAACACAACTTTTTAGGTCACTGAACCAATATTTTTATTATTCACCATTGAACAAACAGGATACTGCCGTGGAGCTTTCATAGAAGCAACATAAAACCGTTATAGCCCAAGGTATTTATATGTTGTACGTGTGTATTCTTAACATCTCTGTTTATACAAAATAATTGCGTAATGAATGCATTGCGGTTCGAAAAAAATGTGATCATCAGAACAAAATAGAATCATAAAGGTTTTCTTTCTTACGCCTTTTGGGCCTTTTAAGTCCAGCGAGTGCAAAACCTCTTCCCCGTTCATCGCCATATCCAGTTCTCGCAGCGGAATTGTGATCTCGCCCAAGTTAGTGTCGTTAGCGAAACGTTCGTCATCAAAGACGCAGAACCTCAAAGTACAGTCTTTCAACTCAGCCTTCGAAAGGTCTGCTACAAAACTCTCACGAAACAGCGGGTGTTGGGTCTTTTTCCAAGTCTTTGTCCGAAACTCGTAGATTGGAAGATGGTGGCGTCTGGAGTTTCGCTTCCATCCTTTTTCTTTCAAAATCTGAACCACTACGTAAGGATCACAGCTTCCACCGTAAGGTCGAGAGGGCAATTCCTGAACTTCCTACAATAGAATCAAAATAATGACGAAAAGGTTTTGCAGGTATTGTCACTAGGGGAAAAAATAATTAAAATGCTGTATTGAAATTACATTTAAAATTAATCTAGCATATTGCAATATTTTTTTTCTAAATGTCTCTATAAATTATATCCAGAAATGAAATAAACAATCGAGGAAAGATAAATCCCCATTTTTAGTTTTCAACTCGGTTAAAAAGTTTTAATCCTCATTCAACTATTTGTTTCTTATTCGGAGTAATATTTAATAAGTCGTTGTGATATTTTAAGTGGATTACAAACCTGCATCGCTTTTAAGGCTTTCTCTGCTCTGGTAATATCACATAACCTGAGATTAACATGTGCCTAAAAAAGAAACAATAATGATTCCATCTACTCTTTCTTCGAGCTTTTCTTTTTTTAACATTGGATGAAATGTTTTCAGATCTGTACGTAACACCTGGAAAATGGGCTTATTTCTTCCCCGATGGAACTGCATGATTAAACGCCCACATAACGAACACACCAGAGATATGATCTCAATTTCGAATATGCAGCTTTCTCCAATTCGGAAGATATAACACTAAACACCCACGCTCATCCATAATGTAATATATTGCAATGAAATAAGAAGAAACAAATATAGGCGAAAAAGCAACACAATAAGGTCTGTTAATAACGAAGTAAATCGATGACTAATCGTACCAGGATATGGAATTGCACGTATATGTAACATCAAATTTACTATTACATCTTAAACGTTAAGGATATTGTCCCATCAGACAACATATTCCTATAAAGGTTGTACAAAGAGAGATGTTTTTCCACTATTTATATTGCACATAACAATTCGACCTGAAATGCAAATATATGGGAATTCATCTTACGCTCGTAAATTAACAAATTTAATAAGTCGCAGTAATTACAGAGTGCTTTACTATAACTCGGAATGCCAGAAACATAAGATCAGGAGTGACTGACCTAAAATTTACTAAGGAATTTTAAAGGACACAACACCAGTTGTACCAGAGTACATCTAGCTCATTGTGCTTTGATAAATATATCGGCCACCATTCATTAGCTTAAAAGTAAATATTTTGGTATTAGCGAGGTCTAAATTGAACATAAACAATACTTTTGAACTGCACTTTATGTAATTATGCTTTATTCGTTATTGTTTGTTAGTACAGACAAAAGATAGCAAAGATTAGCTACATAAATCGTTCTTCATGATTATGTTAAAATGGTTAAACACAAGTTTATGTTAAAATGGTTAAACACAAGATTATGTTAAAATGGTTAAACACAAGATTATGTTAAAATGGTTAAATACAAGATTATGTTAAAATGGTTAAACACAAGATTATGTTAAAATGGTTAAACACAAGTTTATGTTAAAATGGTTAAACACAAGATTATGTTAAAATGGTTAAACACAATCTATTATTTTTCGCAGAAATCGGCGATTTTGCAGAACATGGGAGAATCGCGTATTTATTCGCTCGGTTTACAAGTATAACTTATACTGTACGCGAAACGCTGACTTATCGTTACGTCTTAATTTCCAATAGTTAAGCGAGAGTCCTTACATCTACGTATTATAAATGTTGAAAGTAGTGCCTAAGAAAATAAATATTTCATTTACCAGTCTGTTCCAATGCGGTGATGATTCATTGCTCGGAGAATTTATACTATTTTCGAAATTTCTTGGCCAATTTAAAGAGAATGAAAAATTACCTAGACAACTACTAGAGCTTTAAGACTGTATATCGTCCATTTTATAACCAAACAGATCATTTTCTTAAGTATCATAGGCTTTACTTTTATCATATTAAAAACCACTGCATTTCAAGTGCATGATTTTTAAATGGAAAAGAAAATTTTTAGCTTCATGTAATGCATAATTGTATTTGTTTTAGTATTGTATTGTATTCTGTGAGTATAGTCTTTCTTTTCTAACTGTGCAACTTTAGCTGGAACGCATAAGAACACGAATATTTATTGCTTTTCTTTGCTCTTCTACCTTGTGCTCATTCCAAATTCTCTCCAGGTGAAGGAAAGCACGTCTTCCAAAAGCGCTACGTTTATCAGGCTTCTAATGTAATATTCATATCAGAAAAAGCTTTCAGAATAAAAAGGAGGGGTGTTGTTCCTTTTGACATATAGAACACACTGAATCATACTTTTCTTAAGTCAACATGTAAATGTTAACTAGCACGACAGTATCAGCAAGTTAAATTCATGACAGATACAGATAACTATGAGCTGAGATAACTAAATAATTCCAGTTCCCGGATAAAACGATTGCTTCTGATAATTATTATCTACTTTCAAGAATGTACCGAGTGTGGATGATGTTTAGCCTTCTCGGATTATGACTTCAGGGTTTTATGACTCATGGCTCGTTCCCGCAAGAAAAAAATGTACTTGTCACTTTAGAGCAGTAGGTGTGCTATAAGAGTAACAGTGAAATCCAAAGAGTTGTAGGTTGTTGCTGCTAACTAACTAACTGCTTTACCTCTAGCCTATCAGTTTAAAATTATGGATGGCTATGCGCAGATACCCCCTTGGTGTAGCTTTGAGTGCAAATTCTGAAACAGACAAATAATCTTTCGACAAGTTTTTTTGCGGTGTTGTCCTAAAGTTATTTATCAAGCATGTTATAAAGAACACTAGGAAAATGATAGTGTTATACGGTATGTTTCGTAAACAATGATTGTAAGTATTAACCACATAACATAAATAAAAATAAAGAGTTAAATATTAACATTTAATAAAGTTCGATATTACAATAAATTGTAATATATTAATGATTGCCCTAATTTTACACTATACATTAAAAACTAGCCTATAGAGCATTTTAATTTATCTAACAACCTATTTGCTGAATAGATACTGATATGAACTTAGAGAGTTTTTGTCTTGTTTTGAATTTTCGTGCATAGCTACACAAAGGCTATCTGCGCTAGCCGTCATTAATTTAGCAGTGATAGACTAGAGTGAAGGAAGCTGGTCAATACCACCCAACGCCAACTATTGGGCTACTTTTTTACCAACAAATAGTGGGATTGACCGTATCATTAAAACACCTCCACGGCTGAAAGGGTGAGCATGTTCGGCGACGAGATTAAAACCCATGATCCATGGATTGCGAGACGAACGCCCTGACCACCAGGCAGAGAGATAAGAGTTATATAAGTCCGTAAACGAGGTACTTACTAATGCAGAAAGCATATACAGATCGTTTATTTGTTGTAGAGAGTGCATTAAAAAATATTATTAATCGAGCCACGACACGAAATCTCATAAAAAATTCAGTGTTCTCCGTGTTCAGGTGGCGTAAGGTCGTGTTCTTTTATATAATTTAATATTCGAATAGACTAATTTTACAACAGTTCTTTAAAAGTCTGAAGGTTCGAGAACTATTAAAACAGCACGTGCTCAAAACTCCAGGACAAATAATATCAAACACATGGAAAAAAAATGCTCGGAAAACAAATATGATTAGAAGTTGTCTACTGAAAGTTTTTTTTTTCTGGTAAGAATTACGATCAAGGAAGACAAAAAGAGAAAGTTCTACATAAAGAACTAGACTGTACTGTTAGTAGTGCAGAAATATTTTATGTAAGGAAACAAGTACTTTAGTCTCGTTTTCCTGAGCGACTAATTACCTGTATGTCTTTCTTCATGAATACTATTATGCAGAATACTTCTAAGTTTTTTACATAACATACATTTAACGATGGCGCTCGATAAATATGTCCCTCGGTGAGTCAGCGGTAAGTTTACGGAACTACAACGTTAAAATCCGGAGTTCGGTTCCTCGGTTAAAATGGTTAAATACAAGATTATGTTAAAATGGTTAAACACAAGTTTATGTTAAAATGGTTAAACACAAGATTATGTTAAAATGGTTAAACACAAGATTATGTTAAAATGGTTAAATACAAGATTATGTTAAAATGGTTAAACACAAGATTATGTTAAAATGGTTAAACACAAGTTTATATTAAAATGGTTAAACACAAGATTATGTTAAAATGGTTAAACACAATATTATGTTAAAATGGTTAAACGCGATACAGTATCACTTGATTACTGTATATATTTAAATTATGTAATATTCTTGAAGCTTTTGTGATCATTCTTTTATCATGTTTGTTTGATCAAAGAAAATCCGTTACATTTGTTTGTTATTCTTCATGCGTAGTAGAAAAAATAGCTAATTCTAATAATATAGGTTTAAAAAACCGTATTGCGAGTCTCTTGGACTTGGTTCTGCTAGAGTTCTAAAGACACATTAAAACAACGTGAAGTTATATAAGAGGATGTTTCAGAAAGTAAAGGCAATTCATAAATAAACCATGTGATTGTGAATCCACGTTCCAAGATATATCCTTGGGAGTCTCAAAACAAGATTAACATGACTTTACCATAGGATGGTTGTGTTCTTAATGTTTTGGTCAGTGGTGACTCTGGATGTTACTACTCCATGCTGTCTTTTGTTCTTCAGATAAAAATGACGCACCCATGTTCCACCACTAATGTCCATACGGAAAAGAAACTCGTCACTTTAATCCTGGAAATGTTGCAAAGCTGGATACACGTGTCCATATGATTTAGTTTATGGATGTTTGTTAATGGCATGGAATCTGCCTGCACTTATGCCATCTTCTGTATGCTTTTGAGGTGTTCTAGCCGATCTTCATCCACTGACGATGTTCAGCTATTTTTAAACCAGTCTATCAACTCTTAAACTTGTCTTTGCACCGTGAAATTCTCTCCACAGTGCGCCAACATTCTCCGATGTATTTCAACCGGCACAACACCTTTAGCCCACAAACAACGAATCACAGATTGCTGCTCTTTTTAGGTGCATACTGAGAACCATGTGGTCTTGTTGTTTATTTACTCATTAGCGCCACGAGTGTTTGTTTGTAGTTAAGCACAAAGCTACACAGTGGGATATCTGTGCTCTGCCCACTACGGTATCGAAACCAGGTTTCTAGCGTTGTAAGTCCATAGACATACCGCTATGCCACTGGAGGGGCCGCCATGCGTGAACGAGAGAGAACTTTCATAAGTACATATATCAATGTTGGTTGACGGCAGGACGTTTACCGCTTTGTCACACGTAATAAGAAGGGATGTAAATATTGCCTTTATTTTCTGAAGCTCTTCGTACATCCAATTAAGCAATAAAGTTTGTTTGTTTGTTTGGAATTAAGCACAAAGCTACACAATGGGCTATCTGTTCTCTGCCCACCAAGAGTATCGAAACCCGGTTTCTAGCGTTGTAAGTCCGCAGACATACCGCTGTACCACTGAGGGGCAAGCAATAAAGAAATTCCAGTTAATAAATATTATTTCGTCACATTTCCAATTTTATCATTTAACAATAATAACAAATGTAGAGTATTTTGAAAGAATATAATTTTTGAAGTATATAAACACGCCAATGTTTATATACAGTCATTAACAGTAAACACATATATTAAAATAACGCATCATAAGCTAATGAACAAATTTCTGCTCATCCTCTAGGTGGCGCTATTATTGCAGTGTGTGCCACTGGGTTACTTGTTTCCTTGGCGTTTGTTTCATAGCTACCCAATGACGCAGATCACTTCCACGTGCACAAGAACCAATCAAAACTTTTCCTACGTGGCGTTCACGTTTCGTGGACCCAGGAGTGGTTGGAGATTCTGGTGATGAAACGCTGCCATCTTGCGGGTCACGATGGCTAACAACAATCAGAAAGACGATATTTTCTATTTCTGTGGATGGAATATCAAAAGTCAGAGACTCATTAAAGGAAGGACAGGTGGTGCCTGGTCGAGCAGACGTTTTCTTTTTTTTCAGAAGCTTGCCATTATGAATCAACAAAACTCGAACATACGGTACTAAATGGACGAAAAAAAATAGCAATACTTTGAGTTTACAAAGCTACGTGGTTAACAGACCAGTTTGAATAAAAATGTAGATAAAACAACTTAAAATCAACAAGAAAGGGTTTTGTGGAATTTTAATTCTATCTTTAGTATATCTTGCATCGTTAGGCTTAATCGATGAACCAATCTGTCTGTATAGGAGCTCAGCAACAAGATAATGTTAAAATGGTTAAACACAAGTTTATAAATGTCTAATTTTTCCAAACTGTGACTGATTTATACAACAGCATTTTGGGTGAAGTTACATATTTATTGATATTTCATGTAACTTAATATGATTATATATGGTATAACAAATACAAATTATGACTCTTAGTTAAGTTGAAACTGATACCCAGAAATGTTTTTATGAGTCTTTTAAAATGCTAAACATAATTTCGAAACGAGCATTTATTTTACTCTATAAGCAAAACAAATATAACTATACTAAATCCTAGAATTGTGAACATCAACAAACCATTCACGTGCAGTTTAAAAAAAGCATACTGAACCACCAAAAAGTCGTCCTACCCTAATCTGAACAATAGTGAAAACAAATAAATTCTTAGAAGATTGGCCTTTTTTCCATGCTTGTCATGCTATTTTCGAAACTCACCTTTTCTCTCGCTTCATAATTAAGAAGCAACTACATGATAAATATCTCTGTTAGTTCATGATAAGTATCTCTGTTAATGTATAATAAATATATTTGTAAGTGCACGATAAATATGTCTGTTAATTTTTAAAAAAGTTATCCGTTAGTGCTTGGTAAACATTTCTGTATGTGCATGATGAAGATTTCTGTTAAAACTTGATAAATATATATGTTAATACATTTCAAATACCTCAGTATATTATACGTTTCTTTGAAAACGACAAAATTGGAAAGTCGTTCCAACTTTTCTTGTTCTCCTTTAGGAAAAGCTCCTCGGTGGCTTAGCGGTAAGTCTAGAGGCTTATAACGCTAAACATCGGGTTTTGATACCCGTGGGGACACAGCACAGATAGCCCATTTTGTAGCTTTGCACTAAACAACAAATTTAAAAATCAAAAACCTTTAAGAAAAAATCGTGTAAGATTGTTTTTTATTAAGTGGCACTAATTTTTTCCCACATATATGTATTAATACAGTACAATAATAAGTAGTAAAATAAACTGTACTTCTATATATCGTAAAAACAAAAACGAATTTTTACGATCAGAAATGACTTGAATTTTAACGAAATTTTACAAAGAAATACTATCAAAAGTTTCAACTTTAAAAAAAAATACTTACAAGAAACACGCGTGGTTCAAACGTTTATAAAATTAACAATTTTTAACACAATGACATGAATAAAGCTATCGTGAAATTTATTGTTTACTGTTAAATGTATTATAAGAATTATAAGAGTTTATTTTATGTATATATATTTTTTTTTCTTCAAATATTCATTAGAAAATTAACAATAAACATTTCTGCTAAAAATCAGATGCCATTTTTTCCAACAAAAATGTGCGATAAAGTTGATTTTACACATTCTATTTTTATCACGTAAAGTATCATGAATAATATTTTTACCACATCTATACCTCAGTAATATTTTCTGAATGTAATGTACGATATAGGTTGCTGTCGACACATTCCGTTGGTTCCCGGTGTTATATCCTTCAAAAGGTACTGGTTTCACATTCCTTTGTTTCCATGCAATATCAAAATGAACTATACGTCTACCACATACCATGGTTTTCACATCTGTTTTCTCGGGATTCGTTCGTTCTTTAAGGTATTCGTGTCACTGAGGATCCAGCTAGACTTCACCAATAATGCCTCTTTGGAAACCTGACAGATTTGTTTAGCTTTACATTTTCAGAACCTCTCTCTCTGAAAAAGAAATAAAATATTGTACAAATAAATACCATGACTGTTCGTAGGTAAAGTACTTTAAAACAGTAATTGCTTCTCATTCTGTTGTTTCCAGATAGTGAGTTTTAAATATTATTGTTGTCACATTCCATTGTTTACCGACGTTATATTCTATAAAAAGTACTGGTTTCACATGTCTCTGACATCCAATGAGTCTAACATCTATTTCCAGAATCTTTGGTACAGTAATGTGCTTTTATAGGTAGTAGTTGCACATTCTACTGTTCTAAGTGTAATACTTATAAAGAATATTTTCTGTTTGTTTCACATTCCATTATTTCCGTATAATGTGCAATGAAATTATTATATGTCTATAACAAATTTTCTTGTACTTCTAGTGAATGTACAATCAAATGTAAAAGTGAATTATCCTCCTCATGTGCATGTCACAATCATTAGTGACAGTTAGTTTAAACACACATCGCATGTGCGCACCCACAATCACTAGTAGCAGTTTAAACACACACCTCTTGTGCACTCACAATCACTAGTAGCAGTTTAAACACACATCGCATGTGCGCACCCACAATGACTAGTGACAGTTTAAACATACACCTCTTGTGCACCCACAATCACTAGTAGCAGTTTAAACACACATCGCATGTGCGCACCCACAATCATTAGTGACAGTTAGTTTAAACACACATCGCATGTGCGCACCCACAATCACTAGTGACAGTTTAAACACACACCTCTTGTGCACCCACAATCACTAGTAGCAGTTTGAACACACATCTTATGTGCATGTCACAATCATTAGTGACAGTTAGTTTACATACACATCTCATGTGCACGTCACGATCACTAGTGACAGTTAATTCAAACACAGATCTCATGTGCATGCCACGATCACAAATGACTGTTAAACACACAAGTTAGTATAGTCTTAAAATTAAATGATGAAGAACTGAAACGTGTTTGATAAACTTTATTTTATTATGAATTCCAGATATCGTACCGTATATTTTATAAATGTTACTATTGTGACATTCAATTAGTTCCAAGTAATGTGTTTATGAAGGTGGTGGTTCCATACTATATTGTTTTCATGTAATGTATTTTAAACGTTACTGTTTTCACATTTCATTATTTCAAAGTAATGCCATTTGATGATAGTGGTTTCAAACTCTATTGTTTTCAGGTAATGTATTTTAAACGTTACTGTTTTCACATTTCATTGTTTTCGTGTAATGTGCTATAACATTATTTTTTGTAACATTAAAATGTTTCCAAATTGCTGATGTCATGTCATACTAGTTTTCAGATCATATTTTGTAAAGATTGCTTATGTAAAATCCCCTTTCTAATAACGTGCTATAAAGGTTATTGTTGTCCACTTCCGTTTTTTTCTTGTCATTTTGATATAATTATAAAATGAATTACTAAGCACGTGAGTTTATTGGTTTGCATTTATTTTATTGTAAACATGCACGGGTTGGTAAAAAGAATGGAATAACCTGTTGATTCCTGCATTATATTTATTAACATGAAATTGTTTTACCACAAGCAGATAATGCGGCATTAACACGTCATGAAAACGAAGAAACATAGCGTTGTCCATCAGACAATATTTTTGACCATTCTTAGGTGAAAGCTTCTGCTTCGAAAGTCGGTTTCAAGAACTCACCATAGAGGGCCAATAACATTTAACTCTGATGACTCTGATAGTCAAGTTAGATGCCAAAACACTTCGGAGATAAGGTATTAATTGAGGATGAAACTGGTCTGAAATAATGTTTAAGTAATCATTTGCTCAGCAATATTACTTTACCTTTCTGTGAGATCATAGGTCCTAAAATATTCCAACAGAAATCTACTCTACATCACAGAGCCTCCATTATGATAAACTGATAATGCAGGACATTCAGACTTTTACATCACAGAGCCTCCATTATGATAAACTGATAATGCAGGACATTCAGAGTTGGGCCTAGCATGGCCAAGTGATTAGGGAGCTCGACTCGCAATCTGCGGGTCGCGGGTTCGAATCCCCTTCTCACCAAACATGCTCGCCCTTTCAGCCGTGGGGGCGTTATAATGAGATGGTCAATCCCACTATTCGTTGGTAAAAGAGTAGCCCAAGAGTTGGCGGTGGGTGGTGATAACAAGCTGCCTTCCTCCTAGTCTTTCGCTGCTAAATTAGGGACGGTTAGCGCAGATAGCCCTCGAGTAGCTTTGCGCGAAATTCAAAA
>NW_013666784.1:134421-153125 GCF_000517525.1 Limulus polyphemus
CGTCGCGTTGCTTATATTTATAGCCGTGGGAAGGTTTTCTAGAAAATTCAGATTACGTAACAATACAAGTTAAGTGTTTACGTACACACATATATTGTGATTCTTACTCTCCAAAATCTTCTACAACTTTGGAGAATAAACGGGAGTTTCGCAATACATATTTAACAGTACAAGCTATGCATCTTTTTAAATATAAACTTAATCTAGACAACATCGATATTAAAATAAATATATAATAAAAACAAATATCGAAGTCTAAAAAAATCACATAGCAATCTATCCCCATTAACTTTCGTTCTCTTATCTTTTATATACATAGATGCGCATCCAAAAGGATTTAACCTGTTACCTCCAGCTGGCTGCTTTTAAATTCTTTATCCCAAAGGTAAAATTGTGTATACCATCGAAAGAAAAATAACATATTTTGCGTTGTTCTTATCTAAATTATTTGTTTTTTGATGAATATTGAAATCCATCATTTTAGTACACTTGCATTTTGAGTCAATGAAACAGGTTCAGAGCAGGTGTAATAAAATCTGAATTACTTTAACATTTGAAGGAGTTTCAAGTATTAAAGATATCTCAATGTTTTCATTATTTTGGTCAAAAACTCTTGTTCTAAGTTTCCCTTACTGAATGTACAAGAACTTCAATAACTTAACTAATCTTATACCTCCCTTAGGAAATGTTAACGTATGTATATGTTTTATGGATAAAATTCCTATATAATTTTCGTTTCTATCAGATATGAAAATTGAAGATTTTCGTACCTCTGAAATGTGTGTATTCTTTACGTCTCCTTCTTTAGTCGATCCTAGACACAGTGTTATTGATATATACGACTACTTAGCTATTTGTGTTATCCCTGTTCTATTACACTAGAAGAAAGATTGTTGCTAAATGTTATCAGAGTAAACTTGCTACGAGCAAGTATCTAATCTTATAAAACCTGTCTTCCTCACGAAAGATACGACTCATCTCAGTAAGGTTCGCGTCTTCTAATGTGACGCTGTAAGGTTACGTAATTCAATATCACGAAATGCCACAGACGAAGATTTACTGTAGTTTTTCCTTTTGTAGTCAGGCGACGAAATCGTCAGCACCGTAATACATATATATGTGTATCTTTTTATCTTAAAGTTGTATACAAAATATTCTCAAAGTCTGTTCTAAAGAAGAAATATAAAACTACTGCACTCAGGTTTTATTTCTCAATTCTTGAGTAACTGAATACGTAATATATAGGTTTCTATATAAAAGATGTGCATAAAGTCTAAGAAATGTATCTGTAATATTAATAGGATTTTAATCGTGTAAAATAATATTCCTGGGTAATTTAGTTTCTGAGTAATTTCAAAATGGTTCCAGATATATGAAATATCGTCCATGAGTAACCTGAAAATTGTTTCAGTTGCATGGAATATTGTCCCTGGATAATCTCAATATGGTGTCAGCTACATGGAATATTATGCCTGAATAATCTGAAAATAGTTTCAACTACATGGAATATTGTCCCAGGATAATCTCAATATGGTGTCAGCAACATGGAATATTGTCCTTGGATAATCTCAATATGGTGTTAACTACGTGGAATATTGTACCTTGAATAATTTAAAAATGGTTTCAACTACATGAAATAGTGTCCTTAGATAATCTCAAAATAGTTTCAACTACACGAAATATTGTCCCTGGATAATCTCAATGTGGTTTCAGCTAAATGGCATAACTAAACTAATGGTTGAATTAAAAATGGAATCCTCCGACAATTTCAAGATGGTTTCAACCACGGAAAAATAGTTTCTTCGTAAACTCGTTAAGATTTCAGGTAAAATGAATGCTTCTCTTGGTTTGCCTTAATTGGTTTTAATCTACTTATTGGTTAACTTACTATAGTTTTAGCTACGAGAGCTGTATTTTATTTCCTGTAGAGTATTTCTTTGTATTACAATGAACAAAAGTATGTATGGTGGTGATGATATGAGCAACTAGACACCAGTTCTCAATATAGACGCTCCCCTCCCCCTTATGTACAAAGCATTTTCCTCGTCGTTCTGTTATTTCGGTAAAATGTAGGTGTAATATTACGAATTCAAATACGTACAACTGTTTTAAAGCATATTATTGTCTGGCAGGTTGTCAAAAGGTGCTACTGCGGGAAAATATACGGAATGAAAAATAACATTACATCCGAATTTGTCAACGACAGTCGTAATACCGTATAATCCCTACCATTTTTATGATGTAAGAGACTATTTTCTAGCTGTGAACGGATAATACCTTGTAACACAGTCATCTGCCGTAATGTATGGATATACAGAATATAGGAAAAAAATCCTGTTCTTTCTCAACGCACTTCGTTCATACATTAAATACTTCATTTTCCAAAAAGAGAACAGCTTCTGATACAAAAGTTATTTCCAGATCATACCAAAACTGTCTTAAAGTACGCCACTTTTGTGTAATGTTAAATGCATTTATTTGTACAGTCTTGGCCAAAATCTTTGTATACTGTTCTATATTGATGTTATTGTCTACATGCATGGAGTAGTTACTGAGTAACTACACAAGTAGTAACAGATAAGGTAGTTTATGATCAGACAAACATGTAAGAGTTATTATTTTGGTCTATATAAGTAGTTTTGAGCATTTGTTTGTCAAAACACACATATACACATATTTTGTATAAAAGGGTGTGCTTTTAACACAATCTTCTTCGAAACGTGTTAACGCTTGGTTCAGACAATTTCTGTGCACTTGGTGTACAGTCATGCCTTGTCATGTGCCAGAAGTTATAGGA
Source organism: Limulus polyphemus (assembly GCF_000517525.1). NCBI lineage: Eukaryota > Metazoa > Arthropoda > Merostomata > Xiphosura > Limulidae > Limulus > Limulus polyphemus. Next base: position 137,219 of record NW_013666784.1, read on the forward strand.
CGTTAAATTGTTCGACTGTTCAGAAATGCCATGAAGCAAATGGACATTGCCAGAACAGTAAGGTACCCCCAGTGTACTGTGTCCAGAATCCTGAAACTTTATTTGATTACAAGAAACTTTATTCCAAGAAAGTCTATTGACAGACAAAGAAAAATTACTGTCCGTGATGGCCGTATTTTGATCAGGTTAACAGGTCAAAGTCGAAAGAAGTCTTGCAACTCCTAACGAGAGGAATGGCATGAACACATCCATTCCAGGTTATCCAAAATAATAGTGAATAGAAGACTAACCAGTTCAGGTTAAATTTTTAAGAAGGGCTACTTACAAGCCGATATTAACCGGAATTCGCCGCCGTTACTTGGGCAATACATCATGTCAACTTACAGTTAGGACACTAGTGATATGTCATCTTCTCAGATGAGTCTTTTTTCCAGGTTGCTAAAGCTGAGGGTAGATTCGTGTTCATCGTTTGCCTGGAGAATAGATGAGAGAACATGTAGGAGATGGTGCAGTACATGTTTGGACAGCTATTCATCATGGTGGAAAAGCTGCTTTTCACTCCTCCAAGGAAACGTCAATGGCGCCTCCTACAGGCACCACATAGAAACGATATTTCTGCCATATGCTAGGGCAAGGTTTGGCAATAACTTTGTGTTCCAGGATGACAATGCCACTGTCTACAGTGCGCGTATTGTTCAGGATCATCTCGACTAGGAGGACGTTACAAGATTGCAATGGCCAGTAAAGTCTCCAGATTGTAATCCCATTGAAAACTGTTGGGTAGAACTGAATCGGAAAACTTCTAACCACGACCCTAAACCAGCTACTGTAGTTGGGTTGCAGCGCCTTCTAGTGACAAGTTGGGAATGAAATCACGGTGGATTACATCTATAACCTCATCGACAGCATGACATGTTGCCTTGCGAACGTTACTAGAGTATAAAGAGGACCAATCAAGTACTGAATGTTTAATGTGAACTGATATAAGGTTAGCGACGCTATTTACAATATTTTAATGTTATATTTTGTAATTATATATGTTTTGGTAAGGTTTTGTTGTGATAGGTGAAATGCTGAATTACATATCTTTCTACAGGTGTCTGATAAAATTGTTTGCTGTTCTAATAAACTGTTCACATAGGACCTATCTCAGTATACAAATTACATATGTAGATGTTTAATATAACATGCATTTATCAGATTGACAGCGCTAAGTGCATTTGTATCCCATCTTAATAATAATTATCTGATTTGTTGCAAACATTTTGGCCAAGATTGTATATGATAGTCATTAAGTCAGGACACGTATGAATATATAAGTTTAAACTGTACATTCTTAGTTTCATACACATATAAAGTTTCATCATCAGGATGTTAAGTACGTTTAAAAGATGAAATATAAACAAAGAATAAGTGTGCATGATAAGCTAGGGAATAGGAAGCATCATTGTGTTGCTAAGAAACCCTAAAGGAATGTAACTGGGTATTACAGTTTGGCACGTGACGAAGCATGACTCTACACCAAGTACAAAGACATTGTCTGAACAAAACGTTGATCTGTTTCGAAGAAGATTATATCAAAGCGTAACCTCTTATAGAAACAGGTGTGCATGTGTGTCTTGACGAACAAATGTTCAAAACAACTTATACAGACCAGAATAACAACTCGTACATGTTTGTCCGAACATATGCTACCTTTTCTATTATTACTCTGGTATTTACTCAATAACTACTCCATGTATGTAGACAATAACATCAACCTAGAACAGTATGCTAACATTTTTGGCCAAGACTGTATTAATAAGTGTGCTCGATTGGTATTGGTTACTAGGTTGTAAGAAATAGTGTTATAAAAATAGCAATTTTCTTCCCCAGCTCTTTTATGATTGGCCCTCCAGTGGCTAATCGATGAGTCTGAAAGCTTGTAACGCTAAAAAAACAAGTTTCAATATCCGTGGTGGGCACAACACCGATACCCCATTGTGTCGCTTCGAGCTTAAAAACAAACAAACTCTTATGACAACCTCTTGAAATCGAAGATTTGATTTTAATAATACCTTTTCTTTGTACTGTCTAACAATATTAATGTGTATTATTTTAAAGGGTACTAAATGAAAAGAAATATGCAATGAGAACATATTTTAGAACGCCAGTAAATGTATTGAATTACATTTAATGAAAGATTTCAAAACCGTACGTATCGTAATCAATACAGAACAGTTGTTAATAGTAATAATAACCTTTGAAAATACTAAAATTGTGTGATCCAATTTCTTTCTTGCAAAATTCAAATAGCTAATGTATTTCTTGATCGTATTTGTACATTACTTTTAAATATTGCATAATTAGGAAGAAACCTTAACGCGGTAATTTTTCAGTTACAATTTCTATCTGTAACGTGAGTTTCTATTACATTGTAATTTTCCTAGGCTTAAAGTTTTTAAAACACTTAAATCTTTGTCAATGTTATAGTATATGCATCTCATATCACAAGCTATTTCACATACGGACGTCAGTTACCACCCCTATCCAAGTCACCCGCTGAGGCCCCTAAATTATGTGTGGTTACAATCTGTTCCGCAAATTATAAATGGACACAACGCACAGTGAAGACATAGGAGTCAGATCCAAAGGTTTGACTTGCTACGGAGAGGGGGGGGGGAATCGAAAGCCGACTTCCTATGCCACTCATCTGGTGGTCAAAAGGGTTTATGTAAGATTTAGTAACAATCGGTCCAGCGACTCGCCAGTTATAACTGACACACACATATTTTTGTCAAATAATGGTTTAGATTAACCTTATCTGATAATTTTTTTCACAAATACGTTTATTTTTCGGAATATTGTTTTCAATATATAGTGTGTATAAAGGCTGATAAAAGCCATAATACAAAGTACGCGTGTATAAGAATCCCTTAACTGACTGAAACAATTTCAGAAAGGCTGGTATCCCTTAGCTAACAGAAGCTTGTAACCGCTGTAATACAATATGTACGTGTAATAATATCCGTAAGATGTACAATTCAAACTATTACTTAATTGTGTTGTGATGTTTCGTCACCGAGTATGTTGATGTTACGTCAATAGTTCATTATGACACCCTACTTCGTAGCGGTGTTATTTCACGACTGAACTGGTTATCTTTAAAACTTGTCTAATACCAGAAATTTTCATGTTATGTAGTCTTTTTCACTTGATTTTACATTCGTGTGTTTGTTTAAATCAGGGCCGGCCCTTGGGGTGGGCGATGTGTGCCCTCGCACAGGAAGTCTACCCCAAGGAGCGCCAAAATCGACATTGCAATTGGCATTTCTTGCCAATTTTACAGGAGCAGGAGCGCCAAATACAAAGTTCGCACAGACCACAATTTTGTCTAAGGCCGCCGGCTTTGGTTTCAATCATGACTTTAATTCCTATGGATCATATTCAATTCTTTATCATATTTGAACTTTTTTTATTGGTTTTGATGAAAGAAGACAAGAACATGGATGGGTAGCTGACAATCTGAAAGGTTACGAACAAATTTAAATGTGTAGGAAGTAAACATTGTTGCAGCAGTAAAAAACACGAGCGCACCTAGAGATATTTTCAAGGGCCAAATATGGGCAGAAAGATCCAGAAAGGAGTACCGCCTCTTGAGAATTCAAGCTGTATCGTTTCTGGCCTTCTGATTGGAATATCAAATTAGATCACAAGAGGCAGTTACCCTTCTTTCAAAAAGACAATTTTACCATTGGATATTTTTAATTTTGTAGTACTTTGTAACAAAGCGCGTGGGAGCTTAAGTATTTGAGTAATAATCAGAAAATTAGTTTTCTTGTTTACCCCCAATTAACTGTAGATCAAAGATTCACAAAATATTTATGAAATAGAATCTAGAGACAAAACTATTTCTATACTTTTTGATACACTTGGATGATACTAGGTAAACATACGCTTGCATGATGCTAGGTAAAGACACGCTTGAATGATGCTAGGTAAAGATACACTTAGATGATACTAGATAAAGTTGCTCTTGGAGGATACTAGGTAAGAGTGCAATTGGGGGTTCTAAATAAAGATATATTAGGAGGATATTAAGTAAAGGTATACTTAAAGGGCACTATGTAAATATATATTTAGAAGATAATAAGTAAAGGTATACTGCACATGTGTATTTATAGATTTCAGTAATGTTCAGAATGATAGCCATCTAACGTATCGTGAGTTAAGTCTTGTCGATTTAACGTTCGAACAGTGCCTTACAAACATGTACTGTTATACAAAACAATAAAATAACTCAAATAAAACAGCGCCATCTCCATAAAGGGATTCATATTGACATTAAAGTAAGCAAGGAATAACTCGCGCAGAAGCTACTAATTAGAAAGATAAGCAGTAACTAATAACGATGCTAATCAACTCGCGACACAGTGATAAACTAATAACAGCAGACCGGTCCAAACGATAAACCAGTTAACTCGTGAGGCAAGGAAAAGTTAATAATTTAGGTAGCCATTCAAAACCTAACAGTGATGTCGACTTGTGATGCATAGAAAGATAAACAGTGAAATAATTAACCAAAAATCTCTTCAAATTAACGAGAGAACCATCAAAAAGCTGACAGTAAAATAACTTAATCAGCGAACCATAGAACTATCTGAAACCTAATAGTAATACTATTTAACCAAAAGATCATATAAACGCTATCAGTAAATCTAACTAGCCAGATTATCATGTAAAAACTAAAAGTAAAACTAACTAATCAGAAAATCATCTAAAAGCTAACACTAAAGCTAACTTCCAGACCATTATCTAAAAGCTAACAATAAAGGCTGATAGATAAGAAAACTAACCAAAAAGTTTTTCAAAAGGGGCAACTAAAAGTTAAAAAAAAGCTAATTAAGCAGAGAATCTCTGAAATTGAGAGTAAAGCTAACTAACCACAGGACAATTTAAACATAACAGTAAGGCTAACTAACCACAGGACAATTTAAACTTAACAGTAAGGCTAACTAACCACAGGACAATTTAAACCTAACAGTAAAGCTAACTAACCAGACAACCATCCTAAATCTAAGAGTAAAGCTAACTAACCAGACAACCATCCTAAATCTAAGAGTAAAGCTAATTAACTAGACAACCATCCTAAAGCTAACAGTAATGCTAACTAATCCAAATAAGTACTTTTTACCTCTAAAATCCGATATTCTTTCGTCTACTTCTTGGATGAGGAAACTGTCATGCGAGAGGTCATACCATTTTGATAATGACTAATCATAGATAGTATGTTTATTATAATTTCAGAACTATCATCGTGTTTCTCAAAAAGTTGTTTGCTAGTTTTCTTTTTTATCTCCTAAGCTCTTTAGTTACTCTGCTGCTGTTTGAGTTCGATTACTAGAAGATGGTTAAAACTGGATGAAACTATGTTGTTCCTATACTTTCGTATTGGCGAGTTGCTTACACAAATTCTAAGGTAGGCTTCCACCTACGATTAAGGAAACCTGACTTCTGAACAACTGGATCAAGCCACTACGTTTGAAGCTTTTTTTTTTCTTCGTTTTCTTTCAATTCCGCAAGGTGGCATGCGCCTGCAACAGGTCTACTGCTGCGGTTTATAACGCAGAATCGACAGCAGTATATCTGAACCTTTATCCATATGATTGCGGTGGCTCCATCTGAACGTACGTTTTTAACGTACATGACAAGTAATCAAAGAGAAAAAGCTTTTTAAAATGTATAAAGTAACATTTGTTTTTTGTTTATAGTTATCCGAACTTCACCACTCTACTACATTTTCACTAGTAGTTCAAAGTCATGTTTGACAGAATCATAAACGCACATAAGACAATCAAATGTTTACTTTCATTTGCCTGTCATCGTACCATATTCAACGAGATTTCCAGTAATAAACAAATTAATAAAGATATCTCTTACTTGCATGTTCAAGAGTCTGTGAGTATTATAACCATATTACACTGTTTTAATGAGACGTTTAGCAAAATAAAAAACGCTTTATTTTCTTAGAACCCAGTAACCACAAAATGATTCTAATGCAAGCTTTTAATGTTGACTAGCACGAGACAAGAATATAAAACTAACTTATGGTAGTTTTTGAAAAATTGCAGGTAATAGAAAGAATATAAACTTTTATCGAAAGTTATTCAAAAGCAAAATACCTCTTTATGACACATAACATATGATAAGGATTTACAGTAAACTATGGTAAACTGCTTGGATACAATATCCAATATTAACCATTTAGGGTTAGCAAAATAATTAAAGAAAACTATGGTAAGTCACTGGGATAAATTAACTCATACTTTTTTATTCCACTTGATATCTAGGACTGGTAAAAGTAATTAAAGTAATATATATATATATTTATATATATATATATATATAAATTCCATTTAAGAGCTAGGCTGAGGAAAGGATTTAAGTAAGATTTAATAATTTGTTACATTGCTCTCAGTAAAGTTTTTTAATTCCATCTAACCTCATAGACGAGACAGGTGTGAAAGGCATAAACAGCAAGTTTGGCGCATCCTATATTAACTCACGTTGTGTGTTTGTGAATTTGTTTGTCTATGCACTCGGGGTGGCCCGGGAATGTCTTTACCTATATGGCGTATCCCCTTGCAAAGAGGGACTGAAATGACACCCAGTCATGATATGGATCTAGAGGTACTTTTGCTGGGTCGTTGAACCTGAATCTGGCATCGGATTTTGTGTTTCTGTCCTTCTCCCTCCAGATCCTGGGGGAGGCGTCATATATGAAACTGTTTTCATAATCCTACTCACAACTTAGAGTCACCAAACGTGACACACTTGCTCAGGTAACATGGGCCGGTGTCCAAATGGATTTTTTTTATTCGGGTAAGGATCCCTAGGAGTAGCTATAGAAGTAACTGGGCAAAGTAGAGGAGCTTGATCGGTACATTAGGGACTCTGTCAGTTACGAAGGAAGTGTTTGATACCGGCAGCTTAGCGTGGGTTTTTTATGCTAGTACAACTAATTTGTTGTATATGACAGTATTGTTTGCGTTGCATGTTATAACGCTAGGTGTCTGTGCATGACGGTAGATGTCTATTGGCATTGTTTATAAAATCAACAAATAATGATAAAATATTTAATCTAATAAAACAAATTTATGGAGAACTAATAATTTCAAAATATACTTCATAACTACTCTGTTCTGTGGATAAAGAAATAACCAGCAACTGATACTAAATAAACATAAACTACTTTCTCTTACAATAGATGGCGATACGCAAAATGTGTACTGCAAAAATATTTGATTTCGTAAAAATAATTCTTCAAGTTAATTAGCTTTAATTTTTTTATCAAAATTATCGTGTATTAGATTAAGACATAAGGTATGAAGCACGCAAAAACATTATATATACATTACCGTCAGCGAGATGCTTTCGGATGTTTGTTCTCAGGTAATGAAAAGTGTATATTATGCTTAATCTTTAGGACTTGTCAAACATATAAGTATTTATATTAACATAAGCTATTCTACAAAACGACGTAATTGAGCAAGTAAACGTTAAGACAGCTGTATTGTAATAGTAGCATTTCTAGGTGTAGAAGGTCGACCATTTTTTAAAATAATTGTATGATATTCATCAAACCTGCGTCATTTTGTCTGTTACTCCTATACCTCAAAGACAAGTTAACATTCCAATCATAAGAAAATTATCTATTCTAAGTAGATAATTAGCCTATCCAATCATAGCAGTGAATTATCCGTCCTAAACAGATAAGTTATCCATTCAAATCATACCAGTAATAGAGAAATTACCTTTTCAATCACTAAAGATTCCTTTATAACAGACATGTTATCCATTTAATCATTACAATTAACTTTAGTTGTAACAGACCAAAGTTAACTGCTAATATTACTAGCTGTCGCGGTGATGGATGTACTAACGAGTGTTGTTTGTTTTAGAGCAAAGCTACATTGAGCTATCTGCTGTGTCCACCCCGGGATTCTAACCCCGGATTTTGGCGTTGTAAGTTCGTAGACTTACCACTGTTCCATCGGGGACTCTCAAAGTTCAAAAGTAAACGAACATATTTATAACATATAGATATCTATAGGTGTAGTGAAAGTAGAACGTGGTCCATATGAAACGCCGTGACATGCGTCGACATAACTGACAAAATAGCGGGAAATCTCTCAAAATTTTTAGAACATTTACATATTAACTAAATCACTTACTGTTAACTATAGCATGTACAGGTTGCAGTGAGTCAGTTTGTTCTTGTTTGCTTAGAGAAACAATATAAGTACTGCAAAACCCGTGACTTTTTGTTATTGTTGTTACAGAAATATTAAACCTGTCGAAGTGTAACAATCATGTTGTTGAATACTTTCTGATTAGGTCGAACTTTGAGCACCGAAAGACAAAGCTATCGCTTGCCGTGCGTTGCAGCATTATCATCAGATTTACACACCAGGAGGGAATTGCCACTTGAAACTTGCCTCGCCTGTGTTCAGTTTTCATAAAAATGAGAGAAATTGTTCACGTCCAGGCAGGACAATGTGGAAACCAAATAGGGTCAAAGGTTGGTAAAATTTCTTAGCTAATTTTGGAAACTTTTAACTAATTGTAGGTGGTATGTTAATATTTTAATAAATTGTAAGCACTATTCAAACAGAGTTAAATCTTATGATTTAATGAGAATGTAATTACGTGCTTCTTTTCACATTTATACCAAAAAATATCCAATAATAATGTTAAAAACTTCAAACCACCCTCCATAACTGCTCTAACAAAGAAATTTTCTATTTCCTTTCTTTCTTGCATTGCCTATTTAGAATTGCTATAATAACGAATATGTCCAATAACAATAGTAGAACACTTCAGACTAGAAAAATCTGTGATATTGAATACCTGAAAATTATCCTTTCTAAAGCTACGCAGTTCATACAACTACAAGTAGTTTGATATGTTTAAATTAGTTTTTATTCTGTTCCAACTGGCATTATCTTCGCCATATTCTATGTGCTGTGTCTCAGCCTAATGAACTTCGGATTCACAATCAGAGCAGGTTAGCCGCTTCACTACTTTCAGTCCCCAAATCACTTATCTATCTGTCTGTCTCTTTGTATGACTATTGCTTACGTAAAGAAACGAAAAATATACATATTAACAGCAAAATACTTGAAGCAGCACGTATAGAACTATATGAACCTTCGTAGTTTTGTACTACTATTTTATTGATAGAACTATGTGTCATAAATATAATGTTGTATTACTATTTACTTCTTTAATCTCTGTAGTTCTGGTCCGTAATATCAGATGAACATGGGATAAATCCAGTAGGAGAGTACTGTGGAGAGTCCAGTCTTCAGCAGGACAAAATAGGCGTGTATTTCGACGAGGTAGCAGGTATGTGGTTTTTACAGCTGCATGTGTATTTCAACGAGGTAGCAGGTATGTGGTTTTTACAGCTGCATGTGTATTTCAATGAGGTAACAGGTATGTGGTTTTTACAGCTGCATATGTATTTCAACGAGGTAGCAGGTATGTGGTTTTTACAGCTGCATGTGTATTTCAATGAGGTAGCAGGTATGTGATTTTTACAGCTGCATGTGTATTTCAACGAGGTAGCAGGTATGTGGTCATATCCTGGAATGAATGTGTTCATGCCATTCCTGTTGTATGGTGTAGCAAGACTTCTTTCGACCTTGACATGTTAATATGATCAAAACACGGTCATCTCAATCAGTAGTTTTTCGGTGTCTGTCAATAGACTTTCCTGGAACAATGTTTCCTATAATCCGATAACGTTTCAGGATTCAGGACACAGTACACTGGGTTACCCTACTGTTCTGGCAATGCCCCTTTGCTTCATATAATTTTTGGACAGTCGAACAATTTGACGCCCTATAACTTCTGGCACGTGACAAAGCATGACTCTACACCAAGCACAAAGAGTTAATCTGTTTGAAAAAAAAAAATATACTAGAAGCACACCCTTTTATACAAAACAGATGTGTATGTGTGTTTTGACGAACAAATGATCAAAACAACTTATACAGACCAGAATAACAACTCGTACCTGTTTGTCCGATCATACGCTACCTTCTCTGTTACTACTCGGGCATTTACTCATTAACTACTCCATGCATGTAGACAATAACATTAATATAGAACAATGCTCAAACATTTTGGACAAAAATGTAGCAGGAATGTGTTTTATATAACTGCATGTGCATATTAATAGAAAAGTAGGCCTGTGGTTTTTATAGTTGTATGTATATTTCAATGAATTAGCAGGTCTGTAGTTTTTATAGCTGAATATTTTTCTTCGATAAAGCAACAGGTCTGTGGTTTTTATAGCTGCATGTATATTTCAATAAAGTAGCAGTATGTGGTTTTAAAGTTCCATGAGTATTTTAATGAAATAGCAAGTGTGGTTTTTATAGGTGCATGGTGTTTTCAATGAAGTAGCAGGTCTGTAGTTTTTATAGGTGCATGTGTAGTTCAGTAAAGTATTAATTCTGTAGTTTTATGGGTGAATTTGTATTTCAATGTGGTAACAGGTCTGTAGTTTTTATAGGTATAGTAACAGATATACAGTTTTTATAGATGCATTTGTATTTCAATTTAGTAACAGGTCTGTAGTTTTTATAGGTGCGTTTGCATTTCAATGTAGTAACAGATCTGTACTTTTTATAGATGCATTTGTATTTCAATGTAGTAAAAGATCTGTAGTTTTATATATGCATTTGTGTTTCAATAGTAACAGATCTGTAGTTTTTATAGGTACATTTGTGTTTCAGCGCAGTAACAGGTATGTAATTTGTATAATTGCATGTTTTTCAATGAAGTAGCAGGTATGTAATTTTATAATTGCATGTTTTTTTCAATGAAGTAGCTATTAAAAATGTAATCATTATGAGATAATTTGAGACCAGTTGTTTTGTATAATATTAATATTTACTTCATTACTTAATGTTAAATTATTAAAGATAATATGTGTGTTTGTGGTATTAATATAACAGACAAAGCCTTCAAATCATAATGTTTTTATAACAAGCCAAGAAAGAAGGATCTAAAAACACAATTTATTACAAAACTTTCAAGATGTAAGTTAACTGTTAAACATGTAACTAAGCAAATAAAAACAAAAAACGAAAGAAAAAAAAACAAAGACATCCCTAGAGAGAGAGAGAGAGCATCGGGAAGATAAATATACAGATAACAGATATCTAGCACAAAGCTACACAATGGGCTATCTGTGCTCTGCCCACCTTATGTATCAAAATCGAATTTTAACGTCATAACTCTAGTGAGAGATTAACGGGTAATTAATGTAGAAGCATCTAGAGAAAGAGAGATCATGAGAAATGTAAATATATACATATAAGAAGAAAAATATTATCGGGATGATAAAAAAAAGTTAACAGATATATATATATGGAAAGAGTACTGGGGAATTATGCACAAGCATCTACAGAAATAGAAATAATCAAGGTTAACACAGATACATCTAGAGACAAAGATATCACCAGAGAAATTAATACATGCACAGGGCTAAAGAGAGGAGGGAGAGAAAACAATCATAAGTGGGGTTAATGCATACACAATTAGAGGGAGAGAAAACAATCATAAGTGGGGTTAATACATACATAATTAGAGGGAGAGAAAACAATCATAAGTGGGGTTAATACATACACAATTAGAGGGAGAGAAAACAATCATAAGAGGGGTTAATTACATACACAATTAGAGGGAGAGAAAACAATCATAAGAGGGGTTAATACATACACAATTAGAGGGAGAGAAAACAATCATAAGAGGGGTTAATACATACACAATTAGAGGGAAAGAAAACAATCATAAGAGAGTTAATACACATAATTAGAGGGAGAGAGAGACCATTAAAAAGAATGAATAATAAACACACACATAAATGGAGAGATTATCAGGGGAATCAATCTACACACATAGACGGAGAGAAAGATCATCAGGGATTAAGATTAACATAGTGTAAGGAGAGAGAGATAACTAGAAGGTTAACACATACAAACACATAGAAAGAACGAGAGAAATAATCCAGAGGAGTAGTACACACTGATAGGAAGAAAGAAAGAAAGAAAACATCTTCAAAGGGATTAACTCCAATACACATCTAAAGAGAGATAGACCATCAGGGTGATTTGTGCACACATATTTTCAGGAGGGGCGAGATAATCAGGTAGATTAGAGCATAAATATTTTTATCCTATATTTCTAAACGAAGATCACTATGGCTCTGTCTTAACATATACAAAAATGCAATTATGATTTATTTCTGACTTTATGATAACACTATGGACACTAGCAAAGATCTCAGAGCGACATATATTTCGTTGACTTCGCGGGTATGGAGGGATGGCGTGAATGTGTGTCTACTGAATATTGCCATAAAAATTCCTAGAAATTCACTCCTACTGGCCAACTTATTTTCAACATATTGATTGATGTCCTAGATACTTGGGCCAGACCGAAGAATTCCCGAAAGTACCATAGCGATCAAAGTTCGGGAAGTAGGTATTAAGGCAAAGGGTGAACATTGAAATGGATGTCAAACTCTTAAAACTGCTAATATATATAAAGTGAGGAATTTCAGTATATCTCTGTTATATATATATATCCAACGACCCCTGAACGTTTTGTGGTAATCAGAGGGCAGAAAGCTGGAAAGATTTTGTAACGGACATACAAACACAATACACTTTATATATCACACACATGCATAAATTAAACGGCCGTTTTGTTTGTTTTTAACTTAGTTCAAATACTCACAAAGAATTTTTATTTTGAGTTAGCCACAGACTCAGTCCCTGTATTAGTTCAACCAAGGAAAATATTGCTTTTGTGTTACACCATTGGCAGATTAGAAGGCTGCGTTAGTTCAAACCACACATTTGTAGTTTTATATTATCTCAGTCACAGACTCTTATTCTCTGAGTTAGTTAATTCTACACAAACAGCTCCTGTGCTATGTCTATCTCAGTATAGCTTATATCTATGTTCAGCCTTTGTGTTAGTTCACTTTATACATTTTTAGTTCCTTTGTTATGTCAGGTTGTCCTCGTCTGAGTTCATTTAGAGTATAACACATCAATATCTGTTTTCAATCACCTACAAACTGGTTGTTAAATCTTGTGATTTATTTATAAACCTGATTTTAAAAATTTTTCTTTAACTGAAGCATGTAAACTCCTGATAAATCAAACCCAAAGCTTTAAATGGTTGGAGTAATACATTAACTAGCAGCTTCTGATAACTTATAAGAAATATCAAAATAATTGCTCAAAATCAGTCATTGTCGAAGACCCATGTGCTTACTTTTCTCATTTAAGCTACAATTGTCAACAGACGATTTTGTTTCTAAAACATTATTTTCTGAATTTATCTATAGCCAAATGATACAAATTGCTTGTAATGCCATCTGGTAAGTAATTTAAACATCACAATCCCTGAACCATCTGGACGTGAGCATTAGTGGGAGAATGATTTTATTTGTTAGAAAACTTACGTATATTATTAAATCATTCGTAAGTTGTTCAACAAATCAATTATTTTCTCTATTGATATGTTCCAATTAAAGTATTGATTCCATATATTCAAATTTTCAAAAGTGCCAAATTTTCAAAATGTTTATAGGCGAAACGTGTTTGTGTATTTCAAGAATTAGGTTTACTAAATGAAACCCGATTATTTCTTTTTCAAATACCTTCTTTATTAAAATGTTCCAACATAAAATATTGATTCCTTATATTCGGAGAAGTGTCAAAATATCCATAATTCACATAGACAAACATACTGATGTTACTCAAGAATTAGGTATATTAAATGACTCATTCGGTTTTCCCTTGTTTAGCCTTTTTTTACAAAAAGTGTTTTTAAATAGAACTCATAAGAATTAAGTGTCACATAGTCCTTCAAATTAAACACTTTTTCTTTTTATGTTTACAGGTGGACGATACGTTCCACGAGCTATCCTAGTTGACTTAGAGCCCGGTGTTTTGGATTCGATTCGATCTGGATCAATTGGACAACTGTTCAGACCTGACAATTTCATTTTTGGTAAGTATTATTGATTTCAACAAGAACAAAATCGATATTTTCGTATAACACTAACAATGTTTACTTTAAACATATAGTGCTTACAGTAGACTTACCGAAAGCAAGCTACATCATTATATCGTAAATTCATAGTTTATAGTTTGGGGAAGGATAATGGAGACGCTAATATTACATTTCGGATCATTAGGTAGATCCTAAACTTACAATGTAACGTGGTGTTTCGAATTAAGTAGACCTTGAACTTAAAATATGATGTAAACTGATTAGGACATTAATATTGTGTTTATTATCATAGTGTATATCTATTAAATCATGATTTAGCGTGACTAAGACCTGTAGTCATCGTTAAGATCATTTCTTGTTTAAACGAGGCCACCGTTGTTTAGTATTTATCCTGATATATATAATTCCTTTAGTTAGGTCTATAAACTGTTTCAATCCATAATAGCTTTAGTTACGCCTGTTAGTCGTTGAATGATAGCTAATAAGGCCTGTTAAACTCTTGCAGTTAAGACGTTTGTGGTTACTTATAAAAACATAAACAAAGTGTTTAAAGATGGCGGACGTACTATATCGTTGTGTGATAATCAACAGGGAAGAAATTAGCTGTATTTCTGTTTAATACTTGTATGGACACTAATACATGACGTCACTGGAGCAATAATAGATGAAGAAACTTCTAGGAACATACTTTCCCAGGTGAATGACGGAGCGCTAAGTGCTTTGTTGAGTTCGAAATTTGACACTAAATAAAAATCGTATCCGTCGTGGAATAAAATATCGATACACATTTGTTGTCAGTCTCAGTCTCGGCATATAGTAGGTGTATCATAATAATTAATGTAAAAGCAAATATAATTATTTAAAATAGAGTTAACCAGTCTGTAACAAGATGTTAGAGGACGGGTGGTAACATAACCTAAGGAATATTCTTCTATATAATTCTGTGATACTCAACAAAAACAGTTAGTGCTTTCGTTATTTATTAATGTTTGAAGTAACTAACAACGCAAGAATCAAATAATAATTAGCTAGTGTTAAAAATGGTTGTTCATGTCCCCCAGTAGGATAGTGGTAACTCTACGGACTTACAACTCTAAAATATGGGGTTCGATTCTCCGCGATTCTCAGCAAATAGATCGGCGTGTCTTTGCTCTAAAACTAGCAAACAAACAACTGTTTATTGAATGGATATTTTAATGTGGAAGGGAGCATTTTAGTTTGAATGTGTTTAAAAATGTTCGCTGAAAGTACACGAGGGTTATCTGCGTTATTCGTCCTTAATTATAAACTGATAGTCTAGAAGGAAGGCAGTTAGTCAACGGCACTCACCACTAACTTTTAGGCTACTCTTGTCTGATCGAATATTTTAATTTGACCATCGCCTTAATAGCGCACACATGGCCCCAAAGTTTGGAACACGTATTTGAGGCATCGGATCACGAACCACGAACCCTTCGTTTACAGTCTGGGCACACTAACCACCATACATCTCTGGCCAAATCACGATAGAGAAGCAATATTGCTAATCTTATACATACACCTTTTCCAGCTGCTATTGGAGGTCCCTAGAATTATGTATATAAGTAGGTATCTGAAAAAGGCTTAAGCATCAAAACTTTCATATGTTTAACGAATGATAGTTTTCGTGTTATTTTTAACCAGTTTATCAAACTAAACTATTATTATGTTATAATTACTTAATGTTTTTTGGTACGTTATTATAATATGTTATGAATTAGCATTTTCAGACTATTTTAAAAAAGACGTTAACATGGCGCTGTGTTATATTACATATTGTAATATAACAGATATTTTATTTGTTGTA